>NC_092237.1:26872706-26950206 GCF_036320965.1 Panulirus ornatus | reverse complement strand
TTCACATTTACTCTTAACTTTCTTCTTCCACACACTTTTCCAAACTCAGTCACCAGCTTCTGCAGTTTCTCACATGAATCAGCCACCAGCGCTGTATCATCAGCGAACAACAACTGACTCACTTCCCAAGCTCTCTCATCCCCAACAGACTTCATACTTGCCCCTCTTTCCAAAACTCTTGCATTTACCTCCCTAACAACCCCATCCATAAACAAATTAAACAACCATGGAGACATCACACACCCCTGCCGCAAACCTACATTCACTGAGAACCAATCACTTTCCTCTCTTCCTACACGTACACATGCCTTACATCCTCGATAAAAACTTTTCACTGCTTCTAACAACTTTCCTCCCACACCATATATTCTTAATACCTTCCACAGAGCATCTCTATCAACTCTATCATATGCCTTCTCCAGATCCATAAATGCTACATACAAATCCATTTGCTTTTCTAAGTATTTCTCACATACATTCTTCAAAGCAAACACCTGATCCACACATCCTCTACCACTTCTGAAACCACACTGCTCTTCCCCAATCTGATGCTCTGTACATGCCTTCACCCTCTCAATCAATACCCTCCCATATAATTTACCAGGAATACTCAACAAACTTATACCTCTGTAATTTGAGCACTCACTCTTATCCCCTTTGCCTTTGTACAATGGCACTATGCACGCATTTCGCCAATCCTCAGGCACCTCACCATGAGTCATACATACATTAAATAACCTTACCAACCAGTCAACAATACAGTCACCCCCTTTTTTAATAAATTCCACTGCAATAACATCCAAACCTGCTGTCTTGCCGGCTTTCATCTTCCGCAAAGCTTTCACTACCTCTTCTCTGTTTACCAAATCATTTTCCCAAACCCTCTCACTTTGCACACCACCTCGACCAAAACACCCTATATCTGCCACTCTATCATCAAACACATTCAACAAACCTTCAAAATACTCACTCCATCTCCTTCTCACATCACCACTACTTGTTATCACCTCCCCACTTGCGCCCTTCACGAAGTTCCCATTTGCTCCCTTGTCTTACGCACTCTATTTACCTCCTTCCAGAACATCTTTTTATTCTCCCTAAAATTTAATGATACTCTCTCACCCCAACTCTCATGTGCCCTTTTTTTCACCTCTTGCACCTTTCTCTTGACCTCCTGTCTCTTTCTTTTATACATCTCCCACTCAATTGCATTTTTCCCTGCAAAAATCGTCCAAATGCCTCTCTCTTCTCTTTCACTAATACTCTTACTTCTTCATCCCACCACTCACTACCCTTTCTAATCAACCCACCTCCCACTCTTCTCATGCCACAAGCATCTTTTGCGCAATCCATCACTGATTCCCTAAATACATCCCATTCCTCCCCCACTCCCCTTACTTCCATTGTTCTCACCTTTTTCCATTCTGTACTCAGTCTCTCCTGGTACTTCCTCACACAGGTCTCCTTCTCAAGCTCACTTACTCTCACCACCCTCTTCACCCCAACATTCACTCTTCTTTTCTGAAAACCCATACAAATCTTCACCTTAGCCTCCACAAGATAATGATCAGACATCCCTCCAGTTGCACCTCTCAGCACATTAACATCCAAAAGTCTCTCTTTCGCACGCCTGTCAATTAACACGTAATCCAATAACGCTCTCTGGCCATCTCTCCTACTTACATAAGTATACTTATGTATATCTCGCTTTTTAAACCAGGTATTCCCAATCATCAGTCCTTTTTCAGCACATAAATCTACAAGCTCTTCACCATTTCCATTTACAACACTGAACACCCCATGTATACCAATTATTCCCTCAACTGCCACATTACTCACCTTTGCATTCAAATCACCCATCACTATGACCCGGTCTCGTGCATCAAAACCACTAACACACTCATTCAGCTGCTCCCAAAACACTTGCCTCTCTTAATCTTTCTTCTCATCCCCATGTGCATATGCACCAGTAATCACCCCCCTCTCTCCATCAACTTTCAGTTTTACCCATATTAATCGAGAATTTACTTTCTTACACTCTATCACATACTCCCACAACTCCTGTTTCAGGAGTATTGCTACTCCTTCCCTTGCTCTTGTCCTCTCACTAACCCCTGACTTTACTCCCCAGACATTCCCAAACCACTCTTCCCCTTTGCCCTTGAGCTTCGTTTCACTCAGAGCCAAAACATCCAGGTTCCTTTCCTCAAACTACTACCTATCTCTCCTTTTTTCACATCTTGGTTACATCCACACACATTTAGGCACCCCACTCTGAGCCTTCGAGGAGGATGAGCTCTCCCCTCGTGACTCCTTCTTCTGTTTCCCATTTTAGAAAGTTAATACAAGGAGGGGAGGATTTCTGGCCCCCCGCTCCCGTCCCCTCTAGTCGCTTTCTACGACACGCGAGAAAAAAGAAAACATAAATTTTCAGCTATACTTTACGTTTCTAAGATATAGAAATATAGAAAACGTAAATGGAAGTGGTTATTGTAAGAAAGTAAAAAACTTTGAAAATTGCTATGAAGCTAAAAGTTTTTATTCTTATGAACATAAAACAAAAACTGATCATCATAAGAACTTTATATCAATGGTATCTATTCATCAGATCAGCAGTATTCTACTTACAGACGAAGAGTTTCCATGCATTACCATGGTATGCAGGCTGTCTAATATTTATAGTATATTCCCCACACTATCACTATCCATGAGTTTATCGGAGCCAAACACCATAAAGCACAAAGAAGGAACAGCAGCACAGTGACGCTCCAGCCCTCGCCGATGTCTGAACAAAACCTGAAGTTAAGAGGGACTCACGTGGTCACGTGCATGTAGGATGTCCGTAGAACAAAATAAATTACAGAATTGTTTGGTCTGACAGATCGAAGGATAACGCTCAAGATTTAAAGACAAGTATGATATGACAGTAAGAAAGTAAGGAATGATTTACAAAATCTAATTGTAATCTATAGATTAAATACAGAGTAGTATTGGGAATAATGTTATGATTCGTGGTTCACACCTTCATGTTTATATATCTTATCTCCTGGCATCAGGTCCTACAGACAAGAGCAACGTCCTGGAGTGTATAGAGGAGCTCTTAATATTAAACTTACTTAGTCCCTCTCACTGACTTCCCTATGGTCACTAACAGATGTTGAGACAAGTTGGACCATATTACTGTCTACAAGAAGGCTAAACTGACTGGTGCTTACAGAACAGTAAAGTAAGAAAACATATCCTAAACAAGACTTTACCTGCATCCCTTGTGACTGTTCTTAACTGGTTGTAAGATCAGCAAGATGTGTTTATATCCTCATCATCCCTGTAACATGCATTTTTTTCTTTTTTTTTCATTTTTCGTTACATGAGGTGGACTATATCTGAAAATGGACAGTTCCTGTTGATTGCTTGATACACTCTTCTACTTACAGATTATCATGCCTTATATTATTTGCAAATTCTGCCTTAGAGACTCTGCTACGATGGTAGATTCTCAACTTTTCATGCAACTAACCAGTCCAAGGTTCCACATCCCACCATAAAATAGCGGGTAAAAGTTGAGGATTCGTTCATAAACGAGTATAAAAAAGCTGTATACCAAAGGGAAAGGTCGTGGAATGCACTCCATCTGTTGATGATAGAGGGTGTGAGCTGATCTTAAACTTTCCCTGGTTGACTTACACTGTCTTCGAATTTCCCTGGCCGAGCAGTTTTTTCAAGATTAGCTAATTTCTATACGTTTTCGTCTACGTCTTATACCATGATCAACCCGAAGTATATTCTCATATCCATATGTAAACAACTCGTAGACAAACACAGCTCGCCAGTGCATGATAAGAGACATCCAACATCTGAGGCCAAACGCAAGCGAGAGGTCAGACAGAATGTTTCCTACATGTCTCCCACCTGCACAGCCGAGGAGCGACGTCCCAGAACGCCTGGTCATTACTACACTTCAGCCTGGCACTTTACCCCAAGATAAGAACGAAGAGCAATATATCCTCTTGGGTCAACATGCAGGCTATTGACAGACACGTCACAGTTGCATGCTAATATTACACTGCCGCCAGCAACACCTCAACCTGACCTCCTCCGCTACACGGAAACATTTTCCCACTTTCCTTCCTCCAGGATGATACTGGTCGATGTCCATAGTCACGACTGTCATGGACGACCATCTTGATTTATGATGCATGTAGAAAGACAAATGTAGAAAGACAAGGAATGACAAAATTCTTGTACAAACTAAATAAAAGGAAAATCCGAAATTTTCAAGAACTTGATGGTGAGGATATTATTAACAAAAATGATAATACAATGATTCATGTAACTAAGTTACGAAGCAAACTACCTGATGAAACAAGAAAAAACTGCAAGGGAAACAAATTATCACCAAAATGCCGTTTAGTCCTCATATCCATGTGCTGCAAAATACCGTGCAGCTGGTTAAGACATGACGTAATTATAGGTAAAGTAAGAGTCTCGCGATGGTAAGGAGGCAGACACTGGGTGAGCTGTAGTGTCTGTTTGATCAGTGTACACGATGTTTGTAGAGAGTTGTACAGCAGCACCAACGCCCTGTTAGATCCCTTGTAATGTTTCGTTGATCAATCAAATATTTTGCTGCTGGTTTCTGATTCTTCATTCTCGATATGCCACCATGAACGTGTAATACAGGAAGTCTGGTCAGAGAAAGGAATGATGGGTTGCAAAATAAACTCCCAAATTGGAAATAATCGTGTACGGGTACCCACAGTTTTAGCACAACATTATCTGGGATGTTCTTTTGTTTTCAAAAGGTCGTCGGGTAAGCCAGGAGAACGTTCGTTACAAGAGAGTTAGACCAAAATGATGAGATAACTAAAAGTGACTCCGGCATCTTATAAACAAAATCGAAAAGAAAAAGGAATTAGGAATTCTATGTCTTAGCAGCTCAAGGCCTTAAGTGGATGGTCTTCACAAAGAAGCTGGGAAACAGCTGCCTTAAGCCCGAACTTTGGTGGTCGAGGCACATACAGAAAGCTTACGAAAGCAGTGGCCAAAACAACACTTGTAGAACAGGAGCAGAACAGCAACATCACGACGTACAGAGGAATGGCTGAGGAAAAGTGATGCCTGGAAAATTAGTGTGATGGGAGGTTTCTGATTTCACTCATGCTTATGGACATGTGGATAGCAAACCTCAATAATGAACAAATCTAAGACAAAAAGTCCCTTTGAAAATCAGAAATCTTTAAAGTCCATATGATAAGTGAATATGCAAAGACCAAAACCTGGATGAGGACAGTTGAAGGAATAATTAACCATTGGAAAATCACATCGGTGAGTACAATGATGACACCATAATTCTAATCAGTATGATAGAATCTTGACTCAGCGGGAAAGTGACATGAAGCAAACTTTGGACAATCTGAAATGCTTAGAGAAGACCGGGCCAAAATCAAATGGTTAAGCAAGATATGTTCATAGTAAGCTAAGGGAAAAGACAATGAGGATGTTACAATACATATAAAAGTAATTCTAGTGAGCATCCTTGCCTTAAGCACAGTAAACTTCAGTCTAATACGTACCATTATAATCCAAGCTTTATTGATTCAATGAGGCATTTGGTAAAGTGGAAGAAATACTGAAAGGAATGGAAATGCCTGATTCAGTAATATGATTTACGGAGAACACACAAACCACATCAGCTGACGGTGGACACGCGAACCACATCAGCAGACGATGGGTAAAGTAAAATAAAGATGAACATAACAAGAGAGAGTGAGTAAAAGAGGACCATAACACAGAAAGATGTAGTGATCTGTATGAACAGGAGAACCACAGTAGGAGTAGAGAGACAATGTACGAGGAACAAAATACTGTAACAGAAGTCGTTGGATGGATGAGGTAAAGTCAGAGGAACCAGTGAGGAGAAGTATGGACGAGATATGAAGACATAGAGAACCACAGCAGTGGAAGAAAAGATAAGGAAAGAACGCAAGGAAGGCCAGAGCAGGGGAGGTAAGTTGAGTATACAGGAAGACGTTACCAGGGAAGGGATGGTGAGGTAGCACGAAAACATATTGTCACAGCAGGCGTTACAGTGGGTGGTTAGTGAGGTAAGAGATCAGGACGACCACATCTAGGGAAGGTATGTGAGATGTAGGAACAGTGGATATATAACGATGAACGACGGGTAAAGTGAGATAATCATAAAAAGGGGAGAATTGTTAGTGTGAGAGGTCAGACTACCATGGAACATGTGTCTTCCTAGTACCTATGTTAGTTTTATTCATCTTTATATTAACCTGAGCCTCAAACAAGACGATAATGTTCTCAGTCTTAGAATACATTCCTCAGTTAATCTTCACGATACTTGGCCACTGGCTTCATCCGTACTAAAGAATATATAATTCTAGAATAAGAACTCAGTTTAAACCAAGATAATGGTAACTTTCATCAGATTCTACGAATCCTGTGGTAGCCACCAGAACAGTCGTCCAGTTCCACTGGGCTGGTCAGCCTTCACCATCCGGACACCTTCAACTGTCTTATCCTCTACCTTTCACTGGATCCTGTCACTATGGGCCAGGCCGCTGCACACTCTGCAACAACTCCATTTACCACTCACGTAAGCGGCTTTATGGAAACCTTGTTATGGGCTCTTGCCAGATACCTTCCATCCAGAAAGTGTAAGACGAGAGAGAGAGAGAGAGAGAGAGAGAGAGAGAGAGAGAGAGAGAGAGAGAGAGAGAGAGAGAGAGAGAGAGAGAGAGAGAGAGAGAGAGAGAGAGAGAGAGAGAGAGAGAGAGCATTTTCTCAAAAGTACCCCTCCTTGTGTCATTAAACTGATGATGTGATGCAGTTAGTCACCGACAACTTCCCACTTACTCACTTTTATAAGCAGAATCCTGAATAAGGTAAGGAATAGTTTCACCACTGCCGTCCATTGCAGTAGCGAGGCCAACTGGGATAGTCTGCACTGCTGTTGTTCGATCAAAATCTAGACAAAGTAACCATGACCTGCCAAGACAATACGGTTGTATAAGGAGTAAAGTTCAAAACGGATATTAAGATTCCATGTTCACACTGAGAATTCTCTGGCAATTTCCAATCTTATACATTTGCTGCCTTTGAGAAACTGAAAACTTCTCTGTAGCAGGCAGAATACAGAATACATATAAACTTATTAAAAGAATAAATTAGGTTATGGCTGAGCCATGTGGAAAAAAGTAATGCCGCGAACACTTTTTACCAAATTTCTACCAATAGTATGAAACCATACACGCTTATGGAAATCACTATAACAGAATGCGTCTAAAAGTAGGTGGAGAAATAAAGCAGTATTCCCGACAGACAATATGGAAGGTAAATCAACTTGAGAACAAGGACGACAATTCCTGGAGAAATAATCCGTAAACCACAAGACTCACACACGAATTCTTCATATCAGATATGATAAAGTATATAGACGGATGAACCGTAAGGAAAGAAACCTACCATGAAGATAAGGAATTACAGTTCAGATGTGGTCCTAGCAGAGAAAAGATAGAAATATATATATATATATATATATATATATATATATATATATATATATATATATATATATATATATATATATATATATATATATATATATATATATATATATATATATATATATATATATATATATACATATATATATATACATATATATATATATATATATATACATATATATATATATATATATATATATATATATATATATATATATATATATATATATATATATATATATATATATATATATATATATATATATATATATATATATATATATATATATATATATATATATATAATATTTATGTATTTATTTATAATTTTGTTTTGTCACTGTCTCTCGCGTTTGCGAGGTAGCGCAAGAAAACAGACGAAAGAAATGGCCCAACCCACCCCCATACATGTATATACATACACGTCCACACACGCAAATATACATACCAATACATCTCAATGTACACATATATATACACACACAAACACATACATATATACACATGCACATAATTCACACTGTCTGCCTTTATTCATTCTCATCGCCACCTCGCCACACATGTGTGCGAGGTAGCGCTAGGAAAAGACAATAAAAGCCCCATTCGTTCACACTCAGTCTCTAACTGTCATACAATAATGCCCGAAACCACAGCTCCCTTTCCACATCCAGGTATGACACAACTTTCCATGGTTTACCCCAGACGCTTCACATGTCCTGATTCAATCCATTGACAGCAGGTCGACCCCGGTATGCCACATCGATCCCATTCACTCTATTCCTTGCTCGCCTTTCACCCTCCTGCATGTTCAGGCCCCGATCACTCAAAATCTTTTTCACTCCATCTTTCCACCTCCAATTTGGTCTCCCACTTCTCCTCGTTCCCTCCACCTCCGACACATATATCCTCTTGGTCAATCTTTTCTAACTCATTCTCTCCATGTGCCCAAACCATTTCATAACACCCACTTCTGCTGTCTCAACCACGCTCCTTTTATTTCAACACATCTCTCTTACCTTATATTACTTAATCGATCAAACCACCTCACACCACATATTGTCCTCAAACATCTCATTTCCAACACATCCACCTTCCTGCGCACAACTCTATCCATAGCCCACGCCTCGCAACCATAAAACATTGCTGGAACCACTATTCCTTCAAACATACCCACTTTTGCTTTCCGAGATAATGTTCTCAACTTCCACACATTCTTCAAGGCTCCCAGGATTTTCATACCCCTCCCCCACCCTATGATTCACTTCCGCTTCCATGGGTCCATCCGCTGCCAGATCCACTCACAGATATCTAAAACAATTTACTTCCTCCAGTTTTTCTCTATTCAAACTTACCTCCTAATTGACTTGACCCTCAACCCTACTGTACCTAATAACCTTACTCTTATTCACATTTACTCTTAACTTTCTTCTCTCACACACTTTACCAAACTCAGTCACCAGCTTCTGCAGTTTCTCACATGAATCAGCCACCAGCGGTGTATCATCAGCGAACAACAACTGACTCACTTCCCAAGCTCTCTCATCCCCAACAGACTTCATACTTGCCACTTTTTCCAGAACTCTTGCATTCACCTCCCTAACAACCCCATCCATAAACAAATTAAACAACCATGGAGACATCACATACCCCTGCCGGAAACCTACATTCACTGAGAACCAATCACTTTCCTCTCTTCCTACACGTACACATGCCTTATATCCTCGATAAAAACTTTTCACTGCTTCTAACAACTTGCATCTCACACCATATATTCTTAGCACCTTCCACAGAGCATCTCTATCAACTCTATCTTATGCCTTCTCCAGATCCATAAATGCTACATGCAAATCCATTTGCTTTTTTACGTATTTCTCACATACATTCTTCAAATCAAGCATATGATCCACACATCCTCTACCACTTCTGAAACCTTACTTCTCTTCCCCAATCTGATGCTCTGTACATGCCTTCACCCTCTCAATCAAAACCCTCCCATATAATTTACCAGGAATACTCAACAGACTTATACCTCTGTAATTTGAGTACTCACTCTTATCCCCTTTGCCTTTGTACAATGGCACTATGCAAGCATTCCGCCAATCCTCAGGCACCTCACCATGAATCATACATATATCAAATAACCTTACCAACCAGTCAACAATACAGTTACCCCCTTTTTTAATAAATTCTACTTCAATACCATCCAAACCTGTTGCCTTGCCGGCTTTCATCTCCAGCAAAGCTTTTACTACCTCTTCTCTGTTTACCAAATCGTTTTCTCTAACCCTCTCACTTTGCACACCACCTCGAACAAATCACCCTATATCTGCCACTGTATCATCAAACTTGTCTTGCGAGTAAAGTCAGGGGTTAGTGAGAGGACAAGAGCAAGGGAAGGAGTAGCACTACTCCTGACACAGGAGTTGTGGTAGTAAGTGATAGAATGTAAGAGAGTAAATTCTAGATTGATATGGGTAAAACTGAAAGTTGATGGAGAGAGATGGGTGATTATTGGTGCATATGCACCTGGGCATGAGAAGAAAGATCATGAGAGGCAAGTGTTTTGGGAGCAGCTGAATGAGTGTGTTAGTGGTTTTGATGCACAAGACCGTGTTATAGTGATGGGTGATTTAAATGCAAAGGTGAGTAATGTGGCAGTTGAGGGAAGAATTGGTATACATGGAGTGTTCAGTGTTGTAAATGGATATGGTGAAGAGCTAGTAGATTTATGTGCTGAAAAAGAACTGGTGAATGGGAGTACCTGGTTTAAAAAGAGAGATATACATAATTATACGTGTGTATGTAGGAGAGATGGCCAGAGAGCGTTATTGGACTACGTGTTAATTGACAGGCGCGCAAAAGAGAGACTTTTGGATGTTAATGTGCTGAGAGGTGCAACTGGAGGGATGTCTGATCGTTATCTTGTGGAGGAGAAGGTGAAGATTTATATGGGTTTTCAGAAAAGAAGAGATAATGTTGGTGTGAAGAGGGTGGTGAGAGTAAGTGAGCTTGGGAAGGAGACTTGTGTGAGGAAGTAGCAGGAGAGACTGAGTACAGAATGGATAAAGGTGAGAACAATGGAAGTAAGGGGAGTGAGGGAGGAATCGGATGTATTTATGGAATCAGTGATGGATTGCGCAAAAGATGCTTGTGGCATGAGAAGAGTGGGAGGTGGGTTGATTAAAAAAGGTAGTGAGTGGTGGGATGAAGAAGTAAGATTATTAGTGAAAGAGAAGAGAAAGGCATTTGGACGATTTTTGCAGGGAAAAAATGCAATTGAGTGGGAGATGTATAAAAGAAAGACACAGGAGGTCAAGAGAAAGGCGCACGAGTTGAAAAAGAGGGCAAATGAGAGTTGGGGTGAGAGAGTATCATTAAATTTTAGGGAGAATAAAAAGATGTTCTGGAAGGAGGTAAATAAAGTGCGTAAGACAAGGGAGCAAATGGGAACTTCAGTGAAGGGCGCAAATGGGGAGGTGATAACAAGTAGTGGTGATGTGAGAAGGAGATGGAGTGAGTATTTTGAAGGTTTGTTGAATGTGTTTGATAATAGAGTGGCAGATATAGGGTGTTCTGGTCGAGGTGGTGTGCAAAGTGAGAGGGTTAGGGGAAAAGATTTGGTAAACAGAGAAGAGGCAGTAAAAGCTTTGCGGAAGATGAAAGCCGGCAAGGCAGCAGGTTTGGATAATATTGCAGTGGAATTTATTAAAAAAGGGGGTGACTGTATTATTGACTGGTTGGTAAGGTTATCTAATGTATGTATGACTCATGGTGAGGTGCCTGAGGATTGGGGGAATGCGTGCATAGTGCCATTGTACAAAGGCAAAGGGGATAAGAGTGAGTGCTCAAATTACAGAGGTATAAGTTTGTTGAGTATTACTGGTAAATTACATGGGATGGTATTGATTGAGAGGGTGAAGGCATGTACAGAGCATCAGATTAGGGAAGAGCAGTGTGGTTTCAGAAGTGGTAGAGGATGTGTGGATCAGGATTTTGCTTTGAAGAATGTATGTGAGAAATACTTAGAAAAGCAAATGGATTTGTATTTAGCATTTATGGATCTGGAGAAGGCATATGATAGAATTGATAGAGATGCTCTGTGGACGGTATTAAGAATATATGGTGTTGGAGGCAAGTTGTTAGAAGCAGTGAAAAGTTTTTATCGAGGATGTAAGGCATGTGTACGTGTAGGAAGAGAGGAAAGTGATTGGTTCTCAGTGAATGTAGGTTTGCGGCAGGGGTGTTTGTTGTGTCCATGGTTGTTTAATTTGTTTATGGATGGGGTTGTTGGGGAGGTAAATGCAAGAGTTTTGGAAAGAGGGGCAAGTATGAAGTCTGTTGGGGATGAGAGAGCTTGGGAAATGAGTCAGTTGTTGTTCGCTGATGATACTGCGCTGGTGGCTGATTCATGTGAGAAACTGCAGAAGCTGGTGACTGAGTTTGGTAAAGTGTGTGAAAGAAGAAAGTTAAGAGTAAATGTGAATAAGAACAAGGTTATTAGGTACTGTAGGGTTGAGGGTCAAGTCAATTGAGAGGTAAGTTTGAATGGAAAAAAACTGGAGGAAGTAAAGTGTTTTAGATATCTGGAAGTGGATCTGGCAGCGGATGGAACCATGGAAGCGGAAGTGGATCATAGGGTGGGGGAGGGGGCGAAAATTCTGGGAGCCTTGAAGAATGTGTGGAAGTCGAGAACATTATCTCGGAAAGCAAAAATGGGTATGTTTGAAGGAATAGTGGTTCCAACAATGTTGTATGGTTGCGAGGCGTGGGCTATGGATAGAGTTATGCGCAGGACGATGGATGTGCTGGAAATGAGATGTTTGAGGACAATGTGTGGTGTGAGGTGGTTTGATCGAGTAAGTAACGTAATGGTGAGAGAGATGTGTGGAAATAAAAAGAGCGTGGTTGAGAGAGCAGAAGAGGGTGTTTTGAAATGGTTTGGGCACATGGAGAGAATGAGTGAGGAAAGATTGACCAAGAGGATATATGTGTCGGAGGTGGAGGGAACGAGGAGAAGTGGGAGACCAAATTGGAGGTGGAAAGATGGAGTGAAAAAGATTTTGTGTGATCGGGGCCTGAACATGCAGGAGGGTGAAAGGAGGGCAAGGAATAGAGTGAATTGGATCGATATGGTATACCGGGGTTGACGTGCTGTCAGTGGATTGAATCAGGGCATATGAAGCGTCTGGGGTAAACCATGAAAAGCTGTGTAGGTATGTATATTTGCGTGTGTGGACGTATGTATATACATGTGTATGGGGGTGGGTTGGGCCATTTCTTTCGTCTGTTTCCTTGCGCTACCTCGCAAACGCGGGAGACAGCGACAAAGCAAAAAAAAAAAAAATATGTATATATATGTATGTATCTGGGAATAGGGGAGAAAGAATATTTCCCACGCATTCCTGACGTGTCATAGAAGGCAACTAAAGAGGACGGGGGCCGGGGGCTGGAAGAATTTCCCTCCTTGTATTTTAACTTTCTAAAAGGGAAATAGAAGAAGGAGTCACTCAGGGAGTGCTCATCCTCCTCGAAGGCTCAGATTGGGGTGTATAAATGAGTGTGGATGTAACCAAGATGAGAAAAAAGGAGAGATAGGGAGTATGTTTGAGGAAAGGAACCTGGATGTTTTGGCTTTAAGTGAAACGAAGCTGAAGGGTAAAGGGGTATTGCGGTTTGGGAATGTCTTGGGAGTAAAGTCAGGGGTTAGTGAGAGCTAGACAGCAAGGAAAGGAGTAGCACTACTCCTGAGACAGGATTGGTGGGAATATGTGATTGAGTGTGAGAAAGTAAACACCAGATTGATGATGGGTAAATCTGAAAGTGGATGGAAAGAGATGGGTGATTATTGGTGCATATGCACCTGGGCATCAGAAGAAAGATCATGAGAGACAAGCGTTATGGGAGCAGCTGAGTGAGTGTGTTAGTAGTTTTGATGCAAGAGACCGGGTGATAGTGATGAGTGATTTAGATGTAAAGGTGAGTACTGTGGCAGTTGAGGGAATAATTTGTGTACATGGGGTGTTCAGTGTTGTAAATGGGAATGGTGAAGAGCATGTA
The DNA here is from genome assembly GCF_036320965.1 of Panulirus ornatus. Lineage (NCBI taxonomy): Eukaryota > Metazoa > Arthropoda > Malacostraca > Decapoda > Palinuridae > Panulirus > Panulirus ornatus. The sequence goes on along the minus strand of NC_092237.1, from coordinate 26,936,620 downwards.
CATTTGTGTATTGAAAAAAGACTCGTGATTGGGAATACATGGTTTAAAAAGAGAGATAAACATAAGTATACGTAAGTGAGTAGGAGAAATGGCCGAAGAGCATTATTGGATTACGTGTTATTTGATAGGCGCGCGAAAGAGAGACTTTTGGATGTTAATGTGCTGAGAAGTGCAACTGGAGGGATGTCTGATCATTATCTTGTGGAGACGAAGGTGAAGATTTGGAAAGGTTTACAGAAAAGAAGAGAGAATGATGGGGTGAAAAGGGTGGTGAGAGTAGGTGAGCTTGGGAATGAGACTTGTGTGAGGAAGTACCAGGAGAGACTGAGTGCAGAATGGAAAAAGGTGAGAACAAAGTACGTAAGAGGAATAAGGGAAGAATGGGATGTATTTAGGGAAGCAGTGAATGCTTGTGCAAAAGATGATTGTGGCATGAGAAGCGTGGGAGGTGGGCAGATAAGAAAGGATAGTGAGTGGTGGGATGAAGAAGTAAGATTATTAGTGAAAGAGAAGAGAGAGGCATTTGGACGATTTTTGCTGGGAAATAATGGAAGTGAGTAGGAGATGTATAGAAGAAAGAGGCAGGAGGTCAAGAGAAAGGTGCAAGAGGTGAAAAAGAGAGCAAATGAGAGTTGGAGTGGAGGAGTATCATTAAACTTTAGGAAGAATAAAAAGATGTTTTAGAAGGAGGTAAATAGAGTGCGTAAGACAAGGGAACAAATGGGAACTTCATTGAGGGGTCTAATGGGGAGGTGATAACAAGTAATGGTGATGTGAGAAGGAGATGGAGTGAGTATTTTGAAGGTTTGTTGATTGTGTTTGATGATAGAGTGGAAGATATAGGGTGTTTTGGTCGAGGTGGTGTGCAAGGTAAGAGGGTTAGGGAAAATGATTTGGTAAACAGAGAAGAGATAGGAAAAGCTTTGCGGAAGATGAAATTAGGCAAGGCAGCGGTTTTGGATGGTATTGCAGTGGAATTTATTAAAAAAGTGGATGACTATATTGTTGACTGGATGGTAAGGCTATCTAATGTATGTATGACTCATGGTGAGGTGCCTGAGGATTGGTGGAATGCTTGTATAGTGCCATTTTACAGAGGGAAAGGGGAAAATATGTGTATGCTCAAATTACAGATGTATAAGTTTCTTCAGTATTCCTGGGAAATTATATGGGAGAGTATTGATTGAGAGGGTGAAGGCATGTACAGAGCATCAGATTGGGGAAGAGCAATGTGGTTTCAGAAATGGAACAAGATGTGTGGATCAGGTGTTTGCTTTCAAAAATGTACGTGATAAATATTTCGGAAAGCAAATGGATTTGTATGTAGCATTTATGGATCTGGAGAAGGTATATGATTGAGTTGATAGAGATGCTCTCTGGAAGGAATTAAGAGTATATGGTGTGGAAGGCAAGTTGTTAGAAGCAGTAAAAAGTTTTTATCGAGGATGTAAGGCATGTGTACGTGTAGGAAGAGAGGAAAGTGATTGGTTTTCAGTGAATGTAGGTCTGCGGCAGAGGTGTGTGATGTCTTCATGGTTGTTTAATTTGTTTATGGATGGGGTTGTTAGGGAGGTGAATGCAAGAGTTTTGGAAAGAGCAACAAATATGCAGTCTGTTGTGGATGAGGGAGCTTGGGGATTGAGTCAGTTGTTGTTCGCTGATGATACAGCGATGGTGGCTGATTCGTGTGAGAAAGTATAGAAGCTGGTGTCTGGGTTTGGTAAAGTGTGTTAAAGAAGAAAGCTGAGAGTAAATGTGAATAAGAGCAAGGTTATTAGGTAGAGGAAGGTTGAGGGACAAGTTAATTGGGAGGTAAGCTTAAATGGAGAAAAACTGGAGGAAGTGAAGTGTTTTAGATATCTGGAAATGGATATATATATATTATATATATATATATATATATATATATATATATATATATATATATATATATATATATATATATATATATATATATATATATATATATATATATATATATATATATATATATATATATATATATATATATATATATATATATATATATATATATATATATATATATATATATATATATATATATATATATATATATATATATATATATATATATATATATATAAGCGTATTAGTGAAAGAGAAGAGAGAGGCATTTGGACGATTTTTGCAGGGAAAAAATGCAATTGAGTGGGAGTTGTATAAAAGAAAGAGACAGGAGGTCAAGAGAAAGGTGCAAGAGGTGAAAAAAAAGGGCAAATGAGAGTTGGGGTGAGAGAGTATCATTAAATTTTAGGGAGAATAAAAAGATGTTCTGGAAGGAGGTAAATAAAGTGCGTAAGACAAGGGAGCAAATGGGAACTTCAGTGAAGGGCGCAAATGGGGAGGTGATAACAAGTAGTGGTGATGTGAAAAGGAGATGGAGTGAGTATTTTGAAGGTTTGTTGAATGTGTTTGATGATAGAGTGGCAGATATAGGGTGTTTTGGTCGAGGTGGTGTGCAAAGTGAGAGGGTTAGGGAAAATGATTTGGTAAACAGAGAAGAGGTAGTGAAAACTTTGCGGAAGATGAAAGCCGGCAAGGCAGCAGGTTTGGATGGTATTGCAGTGGAATTTATTAAAAAAGGGGGTGACTGTATTGTTGACTGGTTGGTAAGGTTATTTAATGTATGTATGACTCATGGTGAGGTGCCTGAGGATTGGCGGAATGCGTGCATAGTGCCATTGTACAAAGGCAAAGGGGATAAGAGTGCGTGCTCAAATTACAGAGGTATAAGTTTGTTGAGTATTCCTGGTAAATCATATGGGAGGGTATTGATTGAGAGGGTGAAGGCATGTACAGAGCATCAGATTGGGGAAGAGCAGTGTGGTTTCAGAAGTGGTAGAGGATGTGTGGATCAGGTGTTTGCTTTGAAGAATGTATGTGAGAAATACTTAGAAAAGCAAATGGATTTGTATGTAGCATTTATGGATCTGGAGAAGGCATATGATAGAGTTGATAGAGATGCTCTGTGGAAGGTATTAAGAATATATGGTGTGGGAGGAAAGTTGTTAGAAGCAGTGAAAAGTTTTTATCGAGGATGTAAGGCATGTGTACGTGTAGGAAGAGAGGAAAGTGATTGGTTCTCAGTGAATGTAGGTTTGCGGCAGGGGTGTGTGATGTCTCCATGGTTGTTTAATTTGTTTATGGATGGGGTTGTTAGGGAGGTAAAGTCAAGAGTTTTGGAAAGAGGGGCAAGTATGAAGTCTGTTGGGGATGAGAGAGCTTGGGAAGTGAGTCAGTTGTTGTTCGCTGATGATACAGCGCTGGTGGCTGATTCATATGAGAAACTGCAGAAGCTGGTGATTGAGTTTGGTAAAGTGTGTGGAAGAAGAAAGTTAAGAGTAAATGTGAATAAGAGCAAGGTTATTAGGTACAGTAGGGTTGAGGGTCAAGTCAATTGGGAGGTGAGTTTGAATGGAGAAAAACTGAAGGAAGTGAAGTGTTTTAGATATCTGGGAGTGGATCTGGCAGCGGATGGAACCATGGAAGCGGAAGTGGATCATAGGGTGGGGGAGGGGGCGAAAATTTTGGGGGCCTTGAAGAATGTGTGGAAGTCGAGAACATTATCTCGGAAAGCAAAAATGGGTATGTTTGAAGGAATAGTGGTTCCAACAATGTCGTATGGTTGCGAGGCGTGGGCTATGGATAGAGTTGTGCGCAGGAGGATGGATGTGCTGGAAATGAGATGTTTGAGGACAATGTGTGGTGTGAGGTGGTTTGATCGAGTGAGTAACGTAAGGGTAAGAGAGATGTGTGGAAATAAAAAGAGCGTGGTTGAGAGAGCAGAAGAGGGTGTTTTGAAGTGGTTTGGGCACATGGAGAGAATGAGTGAGGAAAGATTGACCAAGAGGATATATGTGTCGGAGGTGGAGGGAACGAGGAGAAGAGGGAGACCAAATTGGAGGTGGAAAGATGGAGTGAAAAAGATTTTCTGTGATCGGGGCCTGAACATGCAGGAGGGTGAAAGGAGGGCAAGGAATAGAGTGAATTGGAGCAATGTGGTATACCGGGGTTGACGTGCTGTCAGTGGATTGAATCAAGGCATGTGAAGCGTCTGAGGTAAACCATGGAAAGCTGTGTAGGTATGTATATTTGCGTGTGTGGATGTATGTATATACATGTGTATGGGGGGGGGGGGCATTTCTTTCGTCTGTTTCCTTGCGCTACCTCGCAAACGCGGGAGACAGCGACAAAGTATAAAAAAAGAAAAAAAAAAAAAATATATATATATATATATATATATATATATATATATATATATATATATATATATATATATATATATATATATATATATATATATATATATATATATATATATATATATATATATATATATATATATATATATATATATATATATATAAGGTTATTAGGTACAGTAGGGTTGAGGGTCAAGTCAATTGGGAGGTGAGTTTGAATGGAGAAAAACTGGAGGAAGTGAAGTGTTTTAGATATCTGGGAGTGGATCTGTCAGCGGATGGAACCATGGAAGCGGAAGTGGATCATAGGGTGGGGGAGGGGGCGAAAATTTTGGGAGCCTTGAAAAATGTGTGGAAGTCGAGAACATTATCCCGGAAAGCAAAAATGGGTATGTTTGAAGGAATAGTAGTTCCAACAATGTTGTATGGTTGCGAGGCGTGGGCTATGGATAGAGTTGTGCGCAGGAGGATGGATGTGCTGGAAATGAGATGTTTGAGGACAATGTATGGTGTGAGGTGGTTTGATCGAGTAAGTAACGTAAGGGTAAGAGAGATGTGTGGAAATAAAAAGAGCGTGGTTGAGAGAGCAGAAGAGGGTGTTTTGAAATGGTTTGGGCACATGGAGAGAATGAGTGAGGAAAGATTGACCAAGAGGATATATGTGTCGGAGGTGGAGGGAACGAGGAGAAGAGGGAGACCAAATTGGAGGTGGAAAGATGGAGTGAAAAGGATTTTGTGTGATCGGGGCCTGAACATGCAGGAGGGTGAAAGGAGGGCAAGGAATAGAGTGAATTGGAGCGATGTGGTATACAGGGGTTGACGTGCTGTCAGTGGATTGAATCAAGGCATGTGAAGCGTCTGGGGTAAACCATGGAAAGCTGTGTAGGTATGTATATTTGCGTGTGTGGACGTGTGTATGTACATGTGTATGGGGGGGGTTGGGCCATTTCTTTCGTCTGTTTCCTTGCGCTACCTCGCAAACGCGGGAGACAGCGACAAAGTTTAAAAAAAAAAAAAAATAAAAAAAAAAAATATATATATATATATATATATATATATATATATATATATATATATATATATATATATATATATATATATATATATATATATGTTTATATATATATATATATTATATATATACATTTAACTTTCTAAAATGGGAAACAGAAGAAGGAGTCACGCGGGGAGTGCTCATCTTCCTCGAAGGCTCTGACTGGAGTATCTAAATGTGTCTGGATGTAACCAAGATATGAAAAAAGGAGAGATAGGTAGTATGTTTGAGGAAAGGAACCTCGATGTTTTGGCTCTGAGTGAAACGAAGCTCAAGGGTAAAAGGGAAGAGTGGTTTGGGAATGTCTTGGGAGTAAAATCAGGGGTTAGTTAGAGCACAAGAGCAAAAGAAGGAGTAGCAGTACTCCTGAAACAGGAGTTGTGGGAGTATGTGATAGAATGTAAGAAAGTAAATTCTCCATTAATATGGGTAAAACTGAAAGTCGGTGGAGAGAGATGGGTGATTATTGGTGCATATGCACCGGGGCATGAGAAGAAAGATCAAGAGAGGCAAGTGTTTCGGGAGCAGCTGAATGAGTCTGTTAGTGGTTTTGATGCACGAGACCGGGTTATAGTGATGGGTGATTTGAATGCAAAGGTGAGTAATGTGGCAGTTGAGGGAATAATTGGTATACATGGGGTGTTCAGTGTTGCAAATGGAAATGGTGAAGAGCTTGTAGATTTATGTGCTGAAAAAGGACTGGTGATTGGGAATACCTGGTTTAAAAAGCGAGATATACATAAGTATACGTATGTAAGTAGGAGAGATTGCCAGAGAGCGTTATTGGATTACGTGTTAATTGACAGGCGCGCGAAAGAGAGACTTTTGGATGTTAATGTGCTGAGAGGTGCAACTGAAGGGATGTCTGATCATTATCTTGTGGAGGCTAAGGTGAAGATTTGTAGGGTTTTTCAGAAAAGAAGAGTGAATGTTGGGGTGAAGAGGGTTGTGAGAGTAAGTGAGCTTGGGAAGGAGTCTTGTGTGAGGAAGTACCAGGGAAGACTGAGTACAGAATGGAAAAAGGTGAGAACAATGGAAGTAAGGGGAGTGGGGGAGGAATGGGATGATTTAGGGAATCAGTGATGGATTGCGCAAAAGATGCTTGTGGCATGAGAAGAGTGGGAGGTGGGTTGATTAGAAAGGGTAGTGAGTGGTGGGATGAAGAAGTAAGATTATTAGTGGAAGAGAAGAGAGAGGCATTTGGACGATTTTTGCAGGGAATAAATGCAATTGAGTGGGAGATGTATAAAAGAAAGAGACAGGAGGTCAAGAGAAAGGTGCGAGAGGTGAAAAAGATGGCAAATGAGAGTTGGGGTGAGAGAGTATCATTAAATTTTAGGGAGAATAAAAAGATGTTCTGGAAGGAGGTAAATAAAGTGCGTAAGACAAGGGAGCAAATGGGAACTTCAGTGAAGGGCGCAAATGGGGAGGTGATAACAAGTAGTGGTGATGTGAGAATGAGATGGATTGAGTATTTTGAAGGTTTGTTGAATGTGTTTGATGATAGAGCGGCAGATATAGGGTGTTTTGGTCGAGGTGGTGTGCAAAGTGAGAGGGTTAGGGAAAATGATTTGGTAAACAGAGAAGAGGTAGTAAAAGCTTTGCGGAAGATGAAAGCCGGCAAGGCAGCAGGTTTGGATGGTATTGCAGTGGAATTTATCAAGAAAGGGGGTGACTGTATTATTGACTGGTTGGTAAGGTTACTTAATGTATATATGACTCATGGTGAGGTGCCTGAGGATTGGCGGAATGCGTGCATAGTGCCATTGTACAAAGGCAAAGGGGATAAGAGTGAGTGCTCAAATTACAGAGGTATAAGTTTGTTGAGTATTCCTGGTAAATTATATGGGAGGGTATTAATTGAGAGGCTGAAGGCATGTACAGAGCATCAGATTGGGGAAGAGCGGTGTGGTTTCAGAAGTGGTAGAGGATGTGTGTATCAGTTGTTTGCTTTGAAGAATGTATGTGAGAAATACTTAGAAAAGCAAATGGATTTGTATGTAGCGTTTATGGATCTGGAGAAGGCATATGATAGAGTTGATAGAGATGCTCTGTGGAAGGTATTAAGAATATATGGTGTGGGAGGCAAGTTGTTAGAAGCAGTGAAAAGTTTTTATCGAGGATGTAAGGCATGTTTACGTGTAGGAAGAGAGGAAAGTGATTGGTTCTCAGTGAATGTAGGTTTGCGGCAGTGGTGTGTGATGTCTCCATGGTTGTTTAATTTGTTTATGGATGGGGTTGTTAGGGAGGTGAATGCAAGAGTTTTGGAAAGAGGGGCGAGTAAGAAGTCTGTTGGGGATGAGAGAGCTTGGGAAGTGAGTCAGTTGTTGTTCGCTGATGATACAGCGCTGGTGGCTGATTCATGTGAGAAACTGCAGAAGCTGGTGACTGAGTTTGGGAAAGTGTGTGAAAGAAGAAAGTTAAGAGTAAATGTGAATAAGAGCAAGGTTATTAGGTACAGTAGTGTTGAGGGTCAAGTCAATTGGGAGGTAAGTTTGAATGGAGAAAAACTGGAGGAAGTAAAGTGTTTTAGATATCTGGGAGTGGATCTGGCAGCGGATGGAACCATGGAAGCGGAAGTGGATCATAGGGTGGGGGAGGGGCGAAAATTCTGGGAGCCTTGAAGAATGTTTGGAAGTCGAGAACATTATCTTGGAAAGCAAAAATGGGTATGTTTGAAGGAATAGTGGTTCCAAGAATGTTTTATGGTTGCGAGGCGTGGGCTATGGGTAGAGTTTTGCGCAGGAGGGTGGATGTGCTGGAAATGAGATGTTTGAGGACAATGTGTGGTGTGAGGTGGTTTGATCAAGTAAGTAATGTAAGGGTAAGAGAGATGAGTGGAAATAAAAAGAGCGTGGTTGAGAGAGCAGAAGAGGGTGTTTTGAAATGGTTTGGGCACATGGAGAGAATGAGTGAGGAAAGATTAACCAAGAGGATATATGTGTCGGAGTTGGAGGGAACGAGGAGAAGTGGGAGACCAAATTGGAGGTGGAAAGATGGAGTGAAAAAGATTTTGAGTGATCGGGGCCTGAACATGCAGGAGGGTGAAAGGAGGGCAAGGAATAGAGTGAATTGGATCGATGTGGTATACCGGGGTTGACCTGCTGTCAGTGGATTAAATAAGGGCATGTGAAGCGTCTGGGGTAAACCATGGAAAGTTGTGTGTGGCCTGGATGTGGAAAGGGAGCTGTGGTTTCGGGCATTATTGCATGACAGTTAGAGACTGAGTGTGAACGAATGGTGTCTTTATTGTCTTTTCATAGCGCTACCTCGCACACATGATGGGGGAGGGGGATGGTATTCCTTGTGTGGCGAGGTGGCGATTGGAATGAATAGGGGCAGACAGTGTGAATTGTGTGCATGGGTATATATATATGTGTCTGTGTGTGAATATATTTGTGTACATTGAGATGTATAGGTAGGTATATTTGCGTGTGTGGACGTGTATGTATATACACGTGTATGGGGTTGGTTGGGCCATTTCTTTCGTCTGTTTCCTTGCGGGAGACAGCGACAAAGCAAAATAAATATATAAATGAATATATATATATATATATATATATATATATATATATATATATATATATATATATATATATATATATATATATATATATATATATATATATATATATATATATATATCGAACCTATTAGCCAGGCCCATAGCCTAGCGGTTAGCATGCCTGCTTCTTGCACAGGGGTCCCGGGTTCGATCCTGGCTGTTTAAGGTTTGTATGTTCTATGAAGGTGCGCGTTCATATGCACTTTATTCGTATTCATATACCTCCGCGTTGTACGGTTAGGTTCGGTAAAACACTATCAGCTGGCTATGTGCGCCTGTTGGGAAATAACCGGTATAGACCCCGTTGCTCACCATTGTGAGACGAAGGGTATTCGAGTACTTAGTATTCGAATAGTTGTTTCCTATTAGCCAGGCCCATAGCCTAGCGGTTAGCATGCCTGCCTCTTGCATAGGGATCCCGGGTTCGATCCTGGTTGTTGGAGGTTTGTATGTTCTATGAAGGTGCGCATTCATATGCACTTTATTCGTATTCATATATCTCCGCGTTGTACAATTAGGTTCGGTAAAACGCTCTCAGCTGGCTATGTGCGCCTGTTGGGAAATAACCGGTGTAGACCCCGTTGTTCACCATGGTGAGACGAAGGGTATTCGAGTACTTAGTATTCGAATAGTTGTTTCCTATTAGCCAGGCCCATAGCCTAGCGGTTAGAATGCCTGCATCTTCCACAGGGGTCCCGTGTTCGATCCTGGCTGTTGGAGGTTTGTATGTTCTATGAAGGTGCGCGTTCATATGCAGTTTATTCGTATATATATATATATATATATATATATATATATATATATATATATATATATATATATATATATACATATTATATATATATATATCATATATATATACATATATATATATATATATATATATATATATATATATATATATATATATATATATATATATATATATATATATATATATACATATATTATCTTATATTTATTTTGCTTTGTCGCTGTCTCCTGCATTTGCGAGGTAGCGCAAGGAAACAGAAGAAAGAAATGGCCCAACCAACCCCCATACACATGTATATACACACACGTCCACACGCAAATATACATACCTATATATCTCAATGTACACATATATATACACACACAGACACATACATATATACCCATGCACACAATTCACACTGTCTGCCTTTATTCATTCCCATCGCCATCTATTATATTTATTATTTATTATACTTTGTCGCTGTCTCCCGCGTTAGCGAGGTAGCGCAAGGAAACAGACGAAAGAATGGCATAACCCTCCCACATACACATGTATATACATACACGTCCACACACGCACATATACAAACCTATACATCTCAACGTATACGTGTATATACACACAAACATATACACACGTACAACCATATATCATTGTTGGAACCACTATTCCTTCAAGCATACCCATTTTTGCTTTCCAAGATAACGTTCTCGATTTCCACACATTCTTCAACGCTTCCAGAACTTTCGCCATTCCCCCACCCATTGAATAACATACGTTTCGATGGTTCCATCCGCTGCCAAATCCACTTCAAGATATCTAAAACACTTCCCTTCCTCCTGTTTTTCTCTATTTAAACTCAACTTCACGTTGACTTGTCCCTCATATCTACTTTACCTAATAACCTTGCTCTCATTCATATTTACTCTTAGCTTCCATCTTTCACTTACTTTATCAAACTCAGTCACCAACTTCTGCAGTTTCTCACCCGCATCAGCCACCAGCGCTGTATCATCAGCGAACAACAACTGACTCCCTTTACAAGCTCTCTCATCCACAACAGACTGTATGATTGCCCCTCTTTCCAAAAATCTTGCATTCACCTCCCTAACAACCCAATCCATAAACAAATTGAACAACTATGGAGACAACACGCACCTATCCTGCAAACCAACATTCACTGTGAACCAGTCACTTTACTCTCTTCCTATTCGTACACATGCCTTACATCCTCGATAAAAACTTTTCACTGCTTCTAACAACTTGCCTCCCACACCATATAGTCGTAATATCTTTCACAGAGCATCTCTATCACCTCTATCATATGCTTTCTCCAGATCCATAAATACTACATACAAATCCATTTACTTTTCTAAGTATTTCTCACATACATTCTTCAAAGCAAACACCTGATCCACACATCCCTTAACACTTCTGAAACCACACTACTCTTCCCCAATCTGATGTTCTGTGCATGCCTTCACCCTCTCAATCAATACCCTCCCATATAATTTACCAGGAATACTCAACAAACTTATACCTCTGTAATTTGAGCACTCACTTTTATCCCCTTTGCCTTTGTACAATGGCACTATGCAAGCATTACGCCAAACCTGAGGCACCTCACCATGAGTCATACATATATTAAATGACCTTACCAACCAGTCAACAAAACAGTCACCCCCTTTTTTAATAAATTCCACTGAATTACCATCCAAACCCGTTGCCTTGCCGGCTTTCATCTTTCGCAAAGCTTTTACTACCTCTTCTCTGTTTACCAAATCATTCTCCCTAACCCTCTCACTTCGCACACCACCTCGACCAAAACACCCTACATCTGCCGCTCTATCATCAAACATATTCACAAAACCTTCAAAATACTCACTCCTCCTTTTCACATCACCACTACTTGTTATCCTTCCTCATTTGCCCCCTTCACTGACGTTCCCATTTGTTCCCTTGTCTTACGCACTTTATTTACCTCCTTCCAAAACATCTTTTTATTCTCCCAAAATTTTAATGGTACTCTCTCACCCCAACTCTCATTTGCCCTATTTTTCACGTCTTGCACCTATCACTTGACCTCCTGCCTCTTTCTTTTATACATCTCCTAGTCATTTGCATTATTTCCATGCACAAATCGTCCAAATGCCTCTCTCTTCTCTTTCACTAATAATCTTACTTCTTCATCAAACCACTCACTACCCTTTCTAATCTGCATACCTCCCACGCTTCTCATGCCAGAAGCATCTTTTGCACAAGCTATCTCTGCTTCCCTAAATACGTTCCTCCCCCACTCCCCTTACGTCTTTTGTTCTCACCTTTTTCCATTCTGCACACAGTCTCTCCTGGTACTTCCTGACACAAGTCTCCTTCCCAAGCTCACTTACACTCACCACTCACTTCACTCCAACATTCTCTCTTCTATTCTGAAAACCTCTAAACCTCTACAAATCTGCACCTTCGCCTCCATAAGATAATGATCAGACGTCCCTCTAGTTGCACCTCTCAACACATTAACATCCAAAAATCTTTCTCGCTCGCGCCTATCAATTAACTCGTAATCCACTAGCATTCTCTGGCCATCTCGCCCATTTACATACGTATACTTATGTATATCTCTTTTTAAAACAGGTATTCCCAATCACCGTCCTTTTTCAGCACATAAATCTACAAGCTCGTCACCATTTCCATTTACAACACTGAACATCCCAAGTACACCAACTTTTCCCTCAACTCCCACATTACTCACTTTTGCATTAAAATCACCCATCACTATAATCCGGTCTCGTGCATCAAAACTACTAACACACTGATTCAGCTCCTCCCAAAACACTGGCCTCTAATGATCTTTCTTTTCATGCCTAGGTGCATATGCACCAATAATCACCCATCTCTCTCCATCTACTTTCAATTTCATCCATATCAATCCAGAGTTTACTTTCTTACACTCTATCACATACTCCCACCACTCTTCCTTCAGGAGTAGTGCTACTCCTTCCCTTGCTCTCGTGCTCTCAATAACCCCTGACTTTAATCCCAAGACATTCTCAAATGCCTCTTCCCCTTTACCCTTGAGCTTCGTTTCACTCAATGCCAAAACATCCAGGTTCCTTTCCTGAACCATACTACCTATCTCTCCATTTCTCTCATCTTGGTTACACATATATATATATATATATATATATATATATATATATATATATATATATATATATATATATATATATATATATATATATATATATATATATATATATATATATATATATATATATATATATATATATGTATATATATATATATATATTATCCCTGGGGATAGGGGAGAAAGAATACTTCCCACGTATTCCCTGCGTGTCGTAGAAGGCGACTAAAAGGGAAGGGAGCGGGGGGATGGAAATTCTCCCCTCTTGTTTTTTTTTTTTTTAATTTTCCAAAAAAAGGAACAGAGATGTGGGCCAGGTGAGGATGTTCCCCCAGAGGCCCAGTCTCTGTTCTTAACGCTACCTTGCTGATGCGGGAAATGGCGAATAGTTTGAAAAAAAAAAGAATATATATATATATATATATATATATATATATATATATATATATATATATATATATATATATATATATATATATATATATATATATATATATTTATTTATTTATTTTATTTATTTCAATTTATTTTGCTTTGTCGCTGTCTCCCGCGTTAACGAGGTAGCGCAAGGAAACAGACGAAAGAATGGCCCAACCCGCCCACATACACATGTATATACAGACATGTCCACACACGCAAATATACATACCTATACATCTCAATGTACACATATATATACACACACAGACATATACATATATACATATATATATGTTCCCATCGCCACCTCGCCACACATGGAATATATACATATATATTTGTTCCCATCGCCACCTCGCCACACGTGGAATAACAACCCCCTCCCCCCTCATGTGTGCGAGGTAGCGCTAGGAAAAGACAACAAAGGCCCCATGTGTTCACACTCAGTCTCTAGCTGTCATGTAATAATGCATCGAAACCAAAGCTCCCTTTCCACATCCAGGCTCCACACAACTTTCCATGGTTTACCCCAGACGCTTCACATGCCGTGGTTCAATCCATTGACAGCACGTCGACCCCTGGTATACCACATCGTTCCAATTCACTCTATTCCTTGCACGCCTTTCACCCTCCTGCATGTTCAGGCCCCGGTCACTCAAATTCTTTTTCACTCCATCTTTCCACCTCCAATTTGGTCTCCCACTTCTCATCGTTCCCTCCACCTCTGACACATATATCCTCTTGGTCAATCTTTCCTCACTCATTCTCTCCATGTGACCAAACCATTTTAAAACACCCTCTTCTGCTCTCTCAACCACACTCTTTTTATTTCCACACATCTCTCTTACCCTTACGTTACTTACTCGATCAAACCACCTCACACCACACAATGTCCTCAAACATCTCATTTCCAGCACATCCATCCTCCTGCGCACAACTCTATCCATAGCCCATGCCTCGCAACCATACAACATTGTTGGAACCACTATTCCTTCAAACATACCCATTTTTGCTTTCCTAGATAATGTTCTCGACTTCCAAACATTCTTCAAGGCTCCCAGAATTTTTGCCCACTCCCCCACCCATTGATTCACTTCCGCTTCCATGGTTCCATCCGCTGCCAGATCCACTCCCAGATATCTAAAACACTTTACTCCAGTTTTTCTCCATTCAAACTTACCTCCCAATTGACTTGACCCTCAACCCTACTGTACCTAATAACCTTGCTCTTATTCACATTTACTCTTAACTTTCTTCTTTCACACACTTCACCAAACTCAGTCACCAGCTTCTGCAGTTTCTTACATGAATCACCCACCAGCGCTGTATCATCAGCAAACAACAACTGACTCACTTCCCAAGCTCTCTCATCCAGAACAGACTGCATACTTGCCCCTCTTTCCAAAAGTCTTCCATTCACCTCCTCAACAACCCCATCCATAAACAAATTAAACAACCATGGAGACATCACACATCCCTAACGCAAACCTACATTCACTGAGAACCAATCACTTTCCTCTCTTCCTACACTTACACATGCCTTACATCCTCGATAAAAACTTTTCACTGCTTCTAACAACTTGCCTCCCACACCATATATTCTTAAAAGCTTCCACAGAGCATCTCTATCAACTCTATCATATGCCTTTTCCAGATCCATAAATGCTACATACAAATACATTTGTTTTTCTACGTATTTTTCACAAACATTCTTCAAAGCAAACACCTGATCCACACATCCTCTACCACTTCTGAAACCACACTGCTCTTCCCCAATCTGATGCTGTGTACATGCCTTCATCCTCTCAATCAATACCCTCCCATATAATTTACCATATATATATATATATATATATATATATATATATATATATATATATATATATATATATATATATATATATATATATATATTGCTTTGTCGCTGTCTCCCGCGTTAGCGAGGTACCGCAAGGAAACAGACGAAAGAATGGCCCAACCCCCCCCACATACACATGTAGATACATACACGTCCACACACGCATATATACATACCTATACATCTCAATATACACATAAATATACACACACAGATATATACATATATAAACATGTACATAATTCATACTGTCTGTCGTTATTTATTCCCATCTCCACCTCGCCACACATGGAATAACAACCCCCTCCCCCTCATACGTGCGAGGTAACGCTAGAAAAAGACAACAAAGACCCCATTCGTTCACACTCAGTCTCTAGCTGTCATGTAATAATGCACCGAAACCAAAGCTCACTTTCCATATCCAGGCCCAAAGAACTATCCATGATTTACCCCAGACGCTTCACATGCCCTGGTTCAATCCATTTACAGCACGTCGACCCAGGTATACCACATCGTTCCAATGCATTCTATTCCTTGCACGCCTTTCACCCTCCTGCATGTTCAGGCCCCGATCACTCAAAATCATTTTCACTCCATCTTTCCACCTCCAATTTGGTCTCCCACTTCTCCTCGTTCCCTCCACCTCTGACACATATATCCTCTTGGTCAATCTTTCCTCACTCATTCTCTCCATGTGACCAAACCATTTCCAAACACCCTCGTCTGCTCTCTCAACCACACTCTTTTTATTTCCACACATCTCTCTTACCCTTACATTACTTACTCGATGAAACCACCTCACACCACACATTGTCCTCAAACATCTCATTTCCAGTACATGCACCCTCCTGCGCCCAACTCTATCCATAGCCCACGCCTCGCAATCATACAACATTGTTGGAAATACAATTACTTCAAACATACTCAGTTTTGCTTTCCGAGATAATGTTCTCCACTTCAAAACATTCTTCAAGGCTCCCAGAATTTTCGCCACCTTCCCCACCCTATGATTCACTTCCGCTTCCATGGTTCCATCCACTTCCAGATCCATTCCCAGATATCTAAAACACTTTCCTTCCTCCAGTTTTTCTCCATTCAAACTCACCTCCCAGTTGACTTGACCCTCAACCCTACTGTACCTAATAACCTTGCTCTTATTCACATTTACGCTTAACTTTCTTCCTTCACACACTTTACCAAACTCAGTCACCAGCTTCTGCAGTTTCTCACATGAATCAGCCACCAGCGCTATATTATCAGCGAACAACAACTGACACTTCCCAAGCTCTCTCATCCCCAACAGACTTCATACTTGCCCCTCTTTCCAAAACTCTTGGAATCATCTCCCTAACAACCCCATCTATAAACAAATTAAACAACCATGGAGACATCACACACCACTGCCGCAAACCTACATTCACTGACAACCAATCACTTTCCTCTCTTCCTACACGTACATATGCCTTACATCCTCGATAAAAACTTTTCACTGCTTCTAACAACTTGCCTCCCACACCATATATTCTTAATACCTTCCACAGAGCGTCTCCATTAACTCTATCATATGCCCTTTCCAGATCCATAAATGCTACATACAAATCCATTTGCTTTTTTAAGTATTTCTCACATACATTCTTCAAAGCAAACACCTGATCCACACATCCTCTACCACTTCTGAAACCACACTGTTCTTCCCCAATCTGATGCTCTGTACATGCCTTCACACTCTCAATCAATACCCTCCCATATAATTTACCAGGAATACTCAACAAACTTATACCTCTGTAATTTGAGCACTCACTCTTATCCCCTTTGCCTTTGTACAGTGGCACTATGCAAGCGTTTCCGCCAATCCTCAGTCACCTCACCATGAGTCATACATACATTGAATAACCTTACCAACCAGTCAACAATACAGTCACCCCGTTTCTTAATAAATTCCGCTGCAATATTATCCAAACCTGCTGCCTTGCCGGGTTTCATCTTCCGCAAAGCTTTTACTACCTCTTCTCTCTTTACCTAATCATTTTCCCTAACCTTCTCACTTTACACACCACCCGGACCAAAAAAACTGTATATCTGCCACTCTATCATCAAACACATTGAACAAACCTTCGAAATTCTTACTCCATCTCCTTCACACATCACCACCAATTGTTATCACCTCTCCATTAGCCCCCTTCACTGAAGTTCCCATTTGCTCCCCTGTCTTACGCACTTTATTTACCTCCTTCCAAAACATCTTTTCATTCTCCCTAAAATTTAATGATTCTCTCTCATTTGC
This sequence comes from Panulirus ornatus, assembly GCF_036320965.1. Taxonomy (NCBI): domain Eukaryota; kingdom Metazoa; phylum Arthropoda; class Malacostraca; order Decapoda; family Palinuridae; genus Panulirus; species Panulirus ornatus. Next base: position 26,919,332 of record NC_092237.1, on the reverse strand, counting down.
CCTCTTTTTCACATCTTGCACCTTTCTCTTCACCTCCTGCATCTTTCTTTTATACATCTCCCACTCATTTGCATTGTTTCCCTGCAAAAATCGTCCAAATACCTCTCTCTTCTATTTCACTAATAATCTTACTTCGTCATCCCACCACTCACTACCCTTTCTAATCAACCTACCTCCCACGCTTCTCATGCCACAAGCATCTTTTGCGCAAGCCATCACTACTTCCCTAAATACATCCCATTCCTCCCCCACTCCCCTTCCCTCCTTTGTTCACTCCTTTTCCCATTCTGTATTCAGTCTCTCCTGGTACTTCATCACACAAGTCTCATTCCTAAGCTCACTTACTCTCACCACACTCTTCACCCCAACGTTCTCTCTTCTTTTCTGAAAACCTCTAAAAATCTTCACCTTCGCCTCCAAAAGATAAGGATCAGACATCCCTCCAGTTGCACCTCTCAGCACATTAACATCCAAAAGTCTCTCTTTTCGCGCGCCTATCAATTAACACGTAATCCAATAACGCTCTCTGGCCATCTCTCTTACTTACATACGTATACTTATGTATATCTCTCTTTTTAAACAAGGTATTCCCAATCACCAGTCCTTTTTGAGCACATAAATCTACAAAATCTTCCCCATTTCCATTTACAACACTGAACACCCCCATGTCTACCAATTATTCCTTCAACTGCCACATTACTCACCTTTGCATTCAAATCACCCATCACTATAACCCGATCTTCTGCATCAAAACCACTAACACACTCATTCAGCTGCTCCCAAAACATTTGCCTCTCATGATCTTTCTTCTCATACCCAGGTGCATATGCACCAATAATCACCCATCTCTCTCCATCAACTTTCAGTTTTACCCATATCAATCTAGAATTTACTTTCTTACACTCCATCACATACTCCCACAATTCCTGTTTCAGGAGTATTGCTACTCCTTCCCTTGCTCTTGTCCTCTCACTAACCCCTGACTTTACTCACAAGACATTCCCAAACCACTCTTCCCCTTTACCCTTGAGCTTCGTTTCACTCAGATTCAAAACATCCAGGTTCCTTTTCTCAAACATACTACCTATCTCCCCTTTTTTCCCATCTTGGTTACGTCCACACACATTTAGGCACCACAATCTGAGCCTACGAGGAGGATGAGCACTCCCCGCGTGACTCCTGTTTCCCCTTTTAGAAAGTCAAAATACAAGGAGGAAAGGGTTTCTGGCCCCCCGCTCCCGTCCCTTTTAGTCGCCTTCTACGACACTTGAGGAATGCGTTGGAAATATTCTTTCTCCCCTATCCCCATATATATATATATATATATATATATATATATATATATATATATATATATATATATATATATATATATATATATATATATATATATATATATATATATATATATATATATATATATATATATATATATATATATATATATATATATATATATATATATATATATATATATATATATATATATATATATATATATATTTTATATTTATATATATATATTTTTTTTTATACTATTCGCCATTTCCCGCGTTAGCAAGGTAGCGTTAAGAACAGAGGACTGGACCTTTGAGGGAACATCCTCACCTGGCCCCCTTCTCTGTTCCTGCTTTTGGAAAATTAAAAAAAAAAAACTGAGAGGGGAGGATTTCCAGCCCCCCGCTCCCTTCCCTTTTAGTCGCCTTCTACGACACGCAGGGAATACTTGGGAAGTATTCTTTCTCCCCTATCCCCAGGGAAAACTGATAGGTGGTATACATAATATCATCATTACTATGTAGTAATTTTACAGCAATGCTTTTAAAAAAAAAATATTTTTTCCCTTTAGTTATTAGATTTCACTTCCCTGTTCATGAATTTCAAGGAAATGATTTAATTTTTAAGTAATGATCAAAGTATAATGGAATTTATCACCACATAAGTCAAATGGATTATGTATACCTGTTATCAAATAAAATCATGAGTTACACAATTTGGAGCACTGAAGAACATCATTATTTTGAAAGATTTTGTCAAACTTTGCAACTATGCCAATAACATATTATTATTACTATGTAGTAATTTTACAGCAATACTTTCAAAAAAAAAATAATTTTTTCCCTTTAGTTATTAGATTTCACTTCCCTGTTCATGAATTTCAAGGAAATGATTTAATTTTCATGTAATGATCAAAGTATAATGGAATTTATCACCACATAAGTCAAATGGATTATGTATTCTGTTATCAAAGAAAATCATGAGTTACACAATTTGGAGTACTGAAGAACATCATTATTTTGAAAGATTTCGTCAAACTTTGCAACTATGCCAATAACATCTTTTCTGGGCATAAATAATCTACCAAAATACATATTACTCTGGTTCTCTGCCTTACTCACTTCCTACCTAAGGAGTCCCTTCCAGTCTTATGAGGCTCCTGCAGTAAATGAATATTTTGGAATGAACATCCAATCTTTCTCAACCAGATTAAGATAGCATATTTCGCAATCTTAAGATTCTCTGAAAAACTTGTGACATACATATGCAACCTGCTTTGTTTGCTATGGCATTTTCCTTAGCAGCCCAAGTTCTGTTCAGTTTACAGTTAAATTGTCAAAATCACTAACAGTCATCAGTCTCTTACCATCCACTTTCATTTTTACCCACATCAGTTGAACCTACTTCCTTACACTCATTGATACTCTCCTACACCTCCTGCTTCAGCAGTTCTGCTACTTCCTTAGCTCATCCTCTCGCAAATTCCCTTTATTCCCAAGATGATTCAAAAGCATTCGTCCCACATATCCTTAATCTTTGTTTCAGTCAGACCCAGAACATCCTGGTTTCTTTCCTATCGACACACATTTAGACACCCCAGACTGAGTCTTTGAGAAGGACGAGCACTCTCTGCTTGGCTCCTTCTTCTGTTCTATCTCTCGGATACTGAAATACATGAAAGTCAGGGTTTCCAGGCCCCTGCTCCTCCGACATGCTGGGAATATGGAGGTAGAATTATTTCTCCCCCACCCCAGGGATAAATGTTAAATGTTGGGACCTAACACAGTTGGCACATGAGGTTGCAACTGATTCCCTGTGCTTGTGGCTGGACCAACAATATACCTTTTGCCTTCCCTTCAGTCATATGATGGCTCTAGCAGCAACCAACCATACCTTGAACCACAGGCACCATAAGTGTGTATGTGGTCTTAGAGGGAGTTAAAAGTTTTTCAGTCAGTGGAAGTACTATGTCAATGGCCTTAATGACACTGGCAGTTGACAGGCCTAAAACTCAACCAATCACATAATAATACTATGGGTGCACCCTCTCACTTCTAGGATAATGGTTCTAGTGATCACTACACCTCAACATCTCTGATGGATGACTTCTCCAACCTTCGTTTCAAGATGAATGTCAACTCCATGAGTGAAGAGTCTGGCTCAGTCTGGAGAAACTAAGCTGATTACTGAACTGCCTGGATTTTACGGCATTCTGACTTCTGGATTGTCCAACTCTACAATGTTCTTGTTGCTATTCCGAAAAGATCTATAACTCACCACGAGCACTGGCCAACATGCATCACCATCTAATCCCCTGGAGTTCTTACTATCCTACAAAGGTTCTTGCAGCACTCAGAAAGCTGGCCAAGTCCACTAGTTAGTACCGTAGGATGTGGTGTGTGCGTCTATGTGTAGACAGTGCACGGCACCTCGGACAATATTTCGTATCTGCTGAGGACAGGAATTGAGTTATGTCGGATCTCCCCGCCAGCCACGTAGATAATGAGACACGGCGGCGCGACGGATCCTGTTTTTCTAACTTCACGTCTGATGTCGCCTCAAGGAATGTCCGTCTAAGGAGTGTCCGATCCACTCCCAGATATCTAAAACACTTTACTTCCTCCAGTTTTTCTCCATTCAAACTTACCTCCCAAATGACTTGACCCTCAACCCTACTGTACCTAATAACCTTGCTCTTATTCACATTTACTCTTATCTTTCTTCTTTTACACACTTTACCAAACTCAGTCACCAGCTTCTGTAGTTTCTCACATGAATCAGCCACCAGCGTTGTGTCATCAGCGAACAACAACTGACTCACTTCCCAAGCTCTCTCATCCACAACAGACTTCATACTTGCCCCTCTTTCCAAAACTCTTGCATTCACCTCCCTAACAACCCCATCCATAAACAAATTAAACAACCATGGAGACATCACACACCCCTGTCGCAAACCTACATTCCCTGAGAACCAATCACTTTCCTCTCTTCCTACACGTACACATGCCTTACATTCTCGATAAAAACTTTTCACTGCTCTAACAACTTGCCTCCCACACCATATACTCTTAATACCTTCCACAGAGCTTCTCTATCAACTCTATCATATGCTTTCTCCAGATCTATAAATGCTACATACAAATCCATTTGCTTTTCTAAGTATTTCTCACATGCATTCTTTAAAGCAAACACCTGATCCACACATCCTCTACCACTTCTGAAACCACACTGCTCTTCCCCAATCTGATGCTCTGTACATGCCTTCACCCTCTCAATCAATACCCTCCCATATTATTTACCAGGAATACTCAACAAACTTATACCTCTGTAATTTGAGCACTCACTCTTATCCCCTTTGACTTTGTACAATGGCACTATGCACGCATTCCGCCAATCCTCAGGCACCTCACCATGAGTCATACATACATTAAATAACCTTACCAACGAGTCAACAATACAGTCACCCCCTTTTTTAATAGATTCCACTGCAATACTGTCCAAACCTGCTGCCTTGCCGGGTTTCATCTTCCGCAAAGCTTTTACTATCTCTTCTCTGTTTACCAAATCATTTTCCCTAACCCTCTCACTTTGCACACCACCTCGACCAAAACACCCTATATCTGCCACTCTATCATCAAACACATTCAACAAACCTTCAAAATACTCACTCCATCTCCTTCTCACATCACCACTACTTGTTATCACCTCCCCATTTGCGCCCTTCACTGAAGTTCCCATTTGCTCCCTTGTCTTTTTTTTTTTTTTTTTTTTTTTTTTAATTTTCCAAAAGAAGGGAACAGAGAATTGGGTCAGGTGAGGGTATTCCCTCAAAGGCCCAGTCCTCTGTTCTTAACGCTACCTCGCTAATGCGGGAAATGGCGAATAGTTTGAAAAAAAAAAAAAATATATATATATATATATATATATATATATATATATATATATATATATATATTCTTTGCGCAATCCATCACTGATTCCCTAAATATATCCAATTCCTCCCCCACTCCCCTTACTTTCATTGTTCTCACCTTTTTCCATTCTGTACTCAGTCTCTCCTGGTACTTCCTCACACAGGTCTCCTTCTCAAGCTCACTTACTCTCAACACCCTCTTCACCCCAACATTCACTCTTCTTTTCTGAAAACCCATACAAATCTTCACCTTAGCCTCCACAAGATAATGATCAGACATCCCTCCAGTTGCACCTCTCAGCACATTAACATCCAAAAGTCTCTCTTTCGCACGCTTGTGGCATGAGAAGAGTGGGAGGTGGGTTGATTAGAAAGGGTTGTGAGTGGTGGGATGAAGAAGTAAGAGTATTAGTGAAAGAGAAGAGAGAGGCATTTGGACGATTTCTGCAGGGAAAAAATGCAATTGAGTGGGAGATGTATAAAAGAAAGAGACAGGAGGTCAAGAGAAAGGTGCAAGAGGTGAAAAAAAAGGGCAAATGAGAGTTGGGGTGAGAGAGTATCATTAAATTTTAGGGAGAATAAAAAGATGTTCTGGAAGGAGGTAAATAAAGTGCGTAAGACAAGGGAGCAAATGGGAACTTCAGTGAAGGGCGCAAATGGGGAGGTGATAACAAGTAGTGGTGATGTGAGAAGGAGATGGAGTGAGTATTTTGAAGGTTTGTTGAATGTGTTTGATGATAGAGTGGCAGATATAGGGTGTTTTGGTCGAGGTGGTGTGCAAAGTGAGAGGGTTAGGGAAAATGATTTGGTAAACAGAGAAGAGGTAGTGAAAGCTTTGCGGAAGATGAAAGCCGGCAAGGCAGCAGGTTTGGATGGTATTGCAGTGGAATTTATTAAAAAAGGGGGTGACTGTATTGTTGACTGGTTGGTAAGGTTATTTAATGTATGTATGACTCATGGTCAGGTGCCTGAGGATTGGCGGAATGCGTGCATAGTGCCATTGTACAAAGGCAAAGGGGATAAGAGTGAGTGCTCAAATTACAGAGGTATAAGTTTGTTAAGTATTCCTGGTAAATTATATGGGAGAGTATTGATTGAGAGGGTGAAGGCATGTACAGAGCATCAGATTGGGGAAGAGCAGTGTGGTTTCAGAAGTGGTAGAGGATGTGTGGATCAGGTGTTTGCTTTGAAGAATGTATGTGAGAAATACTTAGAAAAGCAAATGGATTTGTATGTAGCATTTATGGATCTGGAGAAGGCATACGATAGAGTTGATAGAGATGCTCTGTGGAAGGTATTAAGAATATATGGTGTGGGAGGAAAGTTGTTAGAAGCAGTGAAAAGTTTTTATCGAGGATGTAAGGCATGTGTACGTGTAGGAAGAGAGGAAAGTGATTGGTTCTCAGTGAATGTAGGTTTGCGGCAGGGGTGTGTGATGTCTCCATGGTTGTTTAATTTGTTTATGGATGGGGTTGTTAGGGAGGTGAATGCAAGAGTTTTGGAAAGAGGGGCAAGTATGAAGTCTGTTGGGGATGAGAGAGCTTGGGAAGTGAGTCAGTTGTTGTTCGCTGATGATACAGCGCTGGTGGCTGATTCATGTGAGAAACTGCAGAAGCTGGTGACTGAGTTTGGAAAAGTGTGTGGAAGAAGAAAGTTAAGAGTAAATGTGAAGAAGAGCAAGGTTATTAGGTACAGTAGGGTTGAGGGTCAAGTCAATTGGGAGGTGAGTTTGAATGGAGAAAAACTGGAGGAAGTGAAGTGTTCTAGATATCTGGGAGTGGATCTGGCAGCGGATGGAACCATGGAAGCGGAAGCGGATCATAGGGTGGGGGAGGGGGCGAAAATCCTGGGAGCCTTGAAGAATGTGTGGAAGTCGAGAACATTATCTCGGAAAGCAAAAATGGGTATGTTTGAAGGAATAGTGGTTCCAACAATGTTGTATGGTTGCGAGGCGTGGGCTATGGATAGAGTGGTGCGCAGGAGGATGGATGTGCTGGAAATGAGATGTTTGAGGACAATGTGTGGTGTGAGGTGGTTTGATCGAGTGAGTAACGTAAGGGTAAGAGAGATGTGTGGAAATAAAAAGAGCATGGTTGAGAGAGCAGAAGAGGGTGTTTTGAAGTGGTTTGGGCACATGGAGAGGATGAGTGAGGAAAGATTGACCAAGAGGATATATGTGTCGGAGGTGGAGGGAACAAGGAGAAGAGGGAGACCAAATTGGAGGTGGAAAGATGGAGTGAAAAAGATTTTGTGTGATCGGGGCCTGAACATGCAGGAGGGTGAAAGGAGGGCAAGGAATAGAGTGAATTGGACCGATGTGGTATACCGGGGTTGACGTGCTGTCAGTGGATTGAAGCAGGGCATGTGAAGCGTCTGGGGTAAACCATGGAAAGCTGTGTAGGTATGTATATTTGCGTGTGTGGACGTATGTATATACATGTGTATGGGGGGGGGGTTGGGCCATTTCTTTCGTCTGTTTCCTTGCGCTACCTCGCAAACGCGGGAGACAGCGACAAAGTATAAAAAAAAAAAAAATATATATATATATATATATATATATATATATATATATATATATATATATATCCCTTTTATCAGCACTGGTTTAAATACCAAACATAGGTCTATGAAATAACTAAAGCATATTCATACCAAGAGAAAATAAACATGTGCTCTCTGAACATGAATATATCATAATTTCTTACAAATAGAAAGTTCTCTTGTTTATCTCACTTGGTCAGTACAACAATGAGTTCAGTTTACAATATAATTCCTTGAAATTACGAAGGTGCATACAGATGACCTTACACATTCACCAGACAAGCTTTGTACGACATCCTAATCCAAAATCCTTCCAATATTTTTTCTGTTTTGTATACAAATACTTTTTATTACTTTCTGTTATTTCTATGTGTTTCGTACTCCCCATGAATGTTAAAAATGATAAAGGTACATGCGACTGACTTATACACAATCAAATAAGCAAAATTTCACATTATAGCTTACTGCAATCAGACTTTTCAAAAGTGTATAAAAATTGTAACTTACACAGATAACTGAACAAAATGTTATGGGTAACTAAAACAATTATTGGGAAAGAGTGTGCAATGACTGTAAGAATACCCAAAGGGAAGTGACTGTTTGAGAGAGAGAGAGAGAGAGAGAGAGAGAGAGAGAGAGAGAGAGAGAGAGAGAGAGAGAGAGAGAGAGAGAGAGAGAGAGAGAGAGAGAGAGAGAGAGAGAGAGAGAGAGAGAGAGAGAGAGAGAGACACAACTAATAATTTAAGGTCCGTGAATCTTCTTAGGCTTGCAGTCAAAGCTACGGTACAAAAATATATCTATTTTGAAGCTTGACAGCAAAGGGGGAGTGAGAACACAAGTTAGCAAGGAAACCAGTGTGTGTCTGTAATCAGAGCCGGCCGATAACTACTGTCCCCTGCCCAGCGTCAGCTCCCTGCCAGCGGCGGAGTAGGGGTTTGAAATATGCTGACACTAACAGTGGAACTTTCCATGGTAACTTCCATGGTTCTTGTATGCTGGTTACTGAGGATTACAATAACGCACTACGTCCGATGGTGTGGAGGTGTAGAGGGTGAGGCTGGTTGTACTCAGGAAAGTTGAGAATATGGTGATGGTATGGACGGGTGTGTGACAGTCTAGCTGGTACATTCAGTGAAATGGTCCACGTACAGTAAGTGATGGTGTAAAGATACAGAATGATATCCATAAGACGCACATAAGAATAATCGTCAGTCCGACGGAAGCATAGAAAATGGTTTCAGTTTTCACTTTTCTGTACCTTAATCGAAAACGGAATTTATGTTATCAGCAAACGTGAAATAAATGCCTAACATTCTCGAATATGAACACTACAAGAAAAATTCTAACTTTGCATCTAATATGTACATACACGCTTTTAACTTTATCTTAATCTATGGAAACATTAACGTGTCACACGAATTTCCAGAAATCTTATTCTATAGGGTAATGTCAGGCAAATTTACTATATATATATGGCAAATGTTGAAGACTCCAGGTATGTACCAAAGTCCCCATTGATATCAGTCTTCAAAAGAATCACAAAGGGCTCGATCTATGAAGAAATAAAAAGATGAAATACGGAAGGTGGAGGAGTTCTAGAGGCCAAGCTGTCTTCCTGCAATTCCACATAATTTAGCATCATAGATTTACCTACATTTTCTCCCTCTCAGAGGGCAGTGGGCATTTCAAAAATCAATCATAATAATTTTGTAGGAATGTTTATGTAGATTTTCGTTGATGTGTTATGCATGTGTGTTTATATACGAGAACACTGCCACTGAGCCACACTTGATGATGCTATACCCGGAGTTTCTTTAACTGGGCCTTCCTTGTAGTGGGCTCCATCTGCCTTCCCAGTACCAGAAGCTACATAACTGGGCCACACTTGCATGTCTAATACTAACATCTGCTGTCACTGTGTAACAAATGCCTGTCCAATACTAGCATCTACTCTTACTGGGCCACTCCTGTCTACTCAAGACTATCATCTACTGTCACTGGCCGACACTTACTTATTCAGAACGAGCGCTCTATTGTCACTGGACCACAATTGTCTATTCAGTACTAATATATACCGTCACTGGGTCACACTTGCCTATTCAGTACTAACATCTACTGTCACTTGGTCACACTTGTCTATTCAGTACTAACATCTTCTGTCACTTGGTCACACTTGTCTATTCAGTACTAACATCTACTGTCACTTGGTCACACTTGTCTATTCAGTTCTAACATCTACTGTCACTTGGTCACACTTGTCTATTCAGTTCTAACATCTACAATTACAGGGCCACAAGCGCCTAATCAGTACCGGTTGTCACTCTCATGGGCCATACCTTATGGCTATCCCTTTTTTAAAGTATTTTTCCTGATCAGATTCTATTAATGATGGACGCAAATCTTAATGATGAGGTTAAACATTAGATATATCAACCATTAATGGTGCTTATTAAATCATACTGAAGTCAACTATTGTCTCGGAGTTAACAGTGCTATACTTTTCTTTCCTACTATGTTGTTTCTAAGGTAACAGACGCATTTTACGGTATCTTTAATACACGACAATAGAATTGTGTTGACCACAGTTCTGCACAGTATGTTACTACATATATTTCTGGTACTGCGGAAGTGACATTTCTAATACAGTGATGTTTCTTTTAATATATCAAGCTATTATATCCACCCGATGGAAACAGATTCAAACTGTCCCAATCTAAACCAGGTTCGGTCACATGGATTACCCAGACTTTTTTAGTGCGAAGGAATTACTAGTTTTAGTAATCCCAGAAAATCACAGGAGCTCTAAAAGTATATACATTGTTTAGATTTATATGACCGTTCTGCTTATATGAATTTATATACGTATCATATCTGGATTTCCTATAATATTCCTGACCTTTAAAGTTATACATTATGAATGCTGCAGGCAGGCCTAAGGTAATTTGCATTCCCCATTACTCTGCTTGTGAATAAAAGTCCAGTTTATAGCTTCATCCTGGCAATAAGCGTCTCATTTTTCACGCAAAAGTTGTCGGATACTGCACCCATGAACGATATATTTCCTCGCTTCACACATGTTGGGTCATAAGACATTAGGAAGATATTATTAGCATACGTGGCCTCCTCATTGGCTTATTTATGACAGTACAAAGTGAAATGAGTCATACAAACACAATCATACCCACTAGAATACACATGAACACAAATATGTACATGAATGCACATGGACACACAAACATATGGAGAGTAACACACACATAGTGTGTGTGCATAGTGTTGTTGGTGTTATATGATAATCTAAATAATCTTAATGATCCAGACCTACAATGATGATAAGGACCGAACAATCACGATGGTACATGAAACAATTAAGCAATGACCTCACATTGATGGTAAAGTTCTGATCATGGGGGATTTCATTTGTATCGAGAAAGACGTGAAATTTGGATTCTCATTGCAACAGCGAGTCATGGAGAGGCAAGATTTTAGGGTGTAATACATAGAACATTTCTTGTAACCAGTACGTCCATGATCATGATAGGATCAGGGGGACTAATACACTATCACTGCTGGATCTTATCTCGACACATACAGGCATGGGTGTTAAGAATGTTATGTATGATGCACGAATGGAAAAAATGATCCTGTAATGTTAAAGTTTAACTATTTAGTAACTGAGGTTATTGAAGGAACGGAAGTAAGACCTATAGGGAAGATATATTCGTGAAAAATACACAAAACTCAACAATTCTTATGGCAGCATAGACTGAGAGAGGAGTTCAGCAGCCAGGTACCAAGGCTTTGTGGTGAGGAATTCTGAGATATTCACAGGGAAGGAGTTGGGACAAGAGTACTACCCCGAGCCTTAAATGCAATTGAAATGGTAAGATAGAGGAAAGAATGTTTTGATATAAAGATGTTAAATGTAAAGGAACTGCGAGATGTGCATAGGCGAAGATATAAACGGCACTCTAGTCTGCCAGCATTTGCAAGGTATAAAAGAGTAAGGAACTTGCATATCAGATAAGATAGGAGCAACAAAGAAACTTTAAGAAGACTGTTATGAACAAGGCAAAAGGAAATCAGAAACTTTTCCATAAGTTCAGCAGAGTTCAATTGTTTCTGAAAGAGTAGGTAATCAGGCTAAGAGTCAGGGGGAAAAACTGATGAGGATTACATACATATATGTGAGAAACTGAAAAATAGGTTCATATCTGTTTTCACAGTGGATGGCACTGCAACACTTAAAGACAATTCGATGAAAGGTGGAAGAAGTTTCAGAAAACATTAAGATATCTAGAAAAGACATTAAAATAATACTAAAAGCTCTTGAAGGCTCATAGTCTGATGGAATTCCATCATATGTGCTGAGGATGTGTAGAGATACGTTAAATAAACCTTCTGAAATACTATTCAAGATGTTAGTAGAGAAAGCTAGTGTCAAGGGAATGGTATACGGCGAACGTCATACCTATCTATAAGAAAGAAGACATGAAAGAGGCACTGGTCAACAGGTCGGTTTCCCTGACAAGAATGGTCTGTATGGGTCTGAAGAAAATGATAAGAAAACAAATGGATATAAGTCTCCAGAGGGCAAATTGCCCCAGTGGAAAACAGCAAGGTTCTAGGAAGAAAAAATGGTACTGTGTAAAAATGTTTGATTCTTATGTAAAAAAAAAAAAAAAAAAAAAGAACGTTAGATTCTTACGACAGGATGACCTCTTTCTTAGGGGAAGTTGGACAGACTCTCTGTATTTAAATTGCCAGAAAGCATTTGGCATTGTCCCACAGGTAGGCAAATTAAGAAGAAGCTGGAACATCAGACGGGAATAAGGGAGAAACTCCTTCAGTGGACAGAAAATTGTTTTAATGGAAGGGAATAAAGAACGTAATGTCAGAGGACTCTTCTCCAAATGAGTCGAGGTGGCCAGCTGTATGTCGCATGGTTCTGTTTTTTGTTTCTGACTTGCCTGAAGGCATAGACTTTTATCTGAATATGCTTGAAGATGATGCAAAGGTTATGAGGGCCATAAAAAACGAGGATCATATAAGTATACAAGGAGAACTAAACAGATTCCAAAGTTGATTAGATACATGGTTGATGAGATTCAACCCGAGTCAATGAGGATGGATAATAGTGAAAAAGGCAACAGTAAGATTATCATCTATCATGAAATAAGCAATATGATCCTGTTTTTGAGAAGGACTTGGGAGTCGACGTTGTTTCTAACTTGACGCAAGAGTCCTGTATTGGGAAAATAATTTACTAGACAAACTGTCTGCTGACAACTATAAAGTGGCTTTCAGTTACATGAATAAAGAAATATTCAGGAAGTTGTTCAAGTCCTACGTCAGGACAAACCTCGATTATGACTCAAGTTTTGTCACTTTTCCTGAAGAAGCACAGAGAGCTAATACAGAATGTCCAGTAGAGGGTAATAAAGATGGTATCAGAATTAAGAGAAACGAATTACAGGTTGAGGGTGGAAGCTTTAGATTTGCCCGCCATGGAGGAGAGAATGGTGAGAAGCGACCTTTCGGTTTTCAAACCTGAGTGATGGCGCACACGGCGATTAATTCTTTAAATTTTGTTGGAATAGAGCAATTAGAGGACATGGCATGAAATTAAGCAATAAACTTGTAAAAAGAAATGTAAAGTACTTTTATAATGTTAGAGTATTTGATGAAAGGAACAGACTAAGCGAAGAAGTAGACAGCGTAAATAAGTTTAAAGTGTTGTATGATAGCAGAGAAAGTTCAAAAGATGGGACCTCACGAATGTAAAACCCTTCCCGTACAATAAAGCAGATAACTAATTACATTCCCCCTACCCACATTTATCATGGAAGAGAGAAAAGTGAAGGGTGATCTGATCACATATTTTAAGTTTTTAAACCATTCTCATTACGCCATTAGTGAAGTGCTATTCAAAAGATACAGATAAAACAACCAGAAGAGATAACAAGAAACCAGAACAAATCCTTGTTAGAAAAGATATAAAGAAGTATTTTTAAGATATATAGGTAGTGGATGATTATGACAAACTGAGTGATGAAACTGTAAAAATGTGGACAGCATACAGAAACTAAAAAAGCTGTATGACGGTAGAGAAAGCTCGAGAGATGGGCCACTCGAGTGTACAACACTTTTCCATTATTGTACAAATTGGTAATTATGAATATGTACTTACATACATACGAGAGACAAATGAAAATAATTAGGATACATGGAACTCGGGCAAAAACACAAAATTAGACAACTATTACACAGTCCTGTAGAATTTGATATTCATCTTTTCAATGGGGCAGAGCTGACTATGATATTGAATTAGTTTCTCTTTAGTTTATGAGGCAACGTTTGGAAACCAGAAGCAGAATTGTGTCAAATCCTCCGTGGAACGTATCATTCACCCTTCGCCAGCAACATGTAAGCAGAGCACCTTACTATTGTGTAAGTAGTGACCATTTATTGTTAGAAAGCACTTCACCGTAGGGTAAGTAGTGGTCACCCACATGTCACAGAATACCTCAATACAGTGTAAGTACTGATCATCCATAAGTTACAACCTTTTCACGGTGGAGAGTAGCAACCGTGTGTCTGGGGCGTGATGGAAGTGGTGGAATGATCAGGTAGGTAATCACATCCTGGAACATGACGCAGGAATCCAGGACTTCGTTAGCCAAACGTCTTGCAGGAGATGAAAGCAAATAACAGACGACAGCGTCCTGCAAAGTTACATGAGCACGCGCGTTTTTTGGAACATCAATCAGTTTATGGTGTAAAGGGACGAGGTGTGCAGGACCATTACTGGTGTTGCTGAAGATTTGAGGTTTTCATTTCCTCTTTGATTAACTCTCAGTCGTGCTTACGGTGCCTGCAGGAAAGGCTGAGGCACTGGGCCCTGTGGATCCAACGGCAGGTTACCATAAATTAGGTTATGTGGACAACTGACACCTCCAGGTACATGAAATATTCACGTTCGACTCCTTAAACGAGATGAACGTTATGTTTCTAGATATGACAAGAATATCAAATATTTGTTGTTATATCTTTTGATATGATGTCCGTTTTTGCTGTTCTTGTTCTTCTCGTTCGTCAATTATGTTTGTAGTTATACACATTAGGTGTATCTATTTTAGAGTGAAATACAAAAATTACGTTCGCATTTTGCTACATTCTCATTACTTTCTACATTTCTTAATAGATAAGCTGTTGCATCAATCAGTTCACATTCTTACGATAACATAAAAGAAATATTTCACTGTTATACCGATAAACCATAACATTTTAATGAACGGAAAGAAACAGATAATTATCTTGAAAGGATATTAGATATATGCTTTCTATCACTGGGGCAAGGGAGAAAGATTTCTACCTCCATATTCCCTGCGTGTCGTAGAAGGGAACTAAATGTGGCGGGAGAAGGAGACTGGAAACCTTCCCCTTCCTGTATTTCAATCTTTAAAAGATGGAACAGAGGAAAGAGCCAAGCGTGGAGTGCTCATCCTCCTAGAAGATTCAGGCTGGAATGTCTAAATGTGTAATGAGAAGAGACGGGAGATGGGTCGTATGTTTAAGTAAAGAAACCTGGATGTTCTGACTCTGAGCAAAGCAAAGCTTAAGAGTAAATGTGGCTGGTGAAGGACAAGAGCTAAGGAAGGATAGTATTACAGGAGTAGTGGGAGTGTGCGATAGAGTGTAAGGAAGTAAATTCTGGATTAATGTTCGTAAAACTGAAAGTGGATGGAGTGAGATGGGTGATTATCGATGCTTATGCACCTGGTCATGAGAAGAAAGATCTTGAGAGGCAAGTATTTTGGAAGCAGTTGAGTAAGTGTGTTAGTAGTTTTGATGCACGAGACCGGGTTCTAGTGATGAGTGATTTAAATGCGAAGGTGAGTAATGTGGCAGTTGAGGGTATAATTACAGGGTGCAGGGTATTCAGTTGAGATAACGAAAATGAACAGTATGTGGAACTGTGCTGAAAAATAAGCGGTGGTTGGGAATACCTTGCTTAAAAAGAGAGACGTACACAAGTTTAAATGCGAGCAGGAAAGATGGTTCAGCTGGAATTATTGGATTACGTACTGATTCTGACAGGTGTCTAAAAGAAAGATCTTGAATGTGAATTGCTGAGATGATTAGCTGGTAGATTCTGATAATTACCTTGTGGAAGCGTGAGTGAAGATCTTTAGAGGTTATCGGGAAAGAGGAAACATTACGGGTAAGAATAAAATAGGAAGAAAAATAAGATTGGAAAAAAGTGGTGTGTGAAGGAATACCAGGAGAAATTGAGAATAGAATAACAAAAGGTGCGAGTAAACGAAGCTTGGGGTGCGTATGAGGAGTGGGAGATAATCAGGGACGAAGTGCTGGCATATGCGAGAGATGCATCTTGCATGCGTAAGGCAGGCGGTGGGCAGATTAGAAAGGGTAGTGAGTGGTGAGATGAAAAATGAAGTTGCCAGCGAATGAAAAAAGAGAGGTATATGCACGGCCCTTACAGGGAAAGAGTGAGAATGACTGGGAGAGATATAAGAGAAAGCGACAAGAGGTCAAGAGGAAGGTGCTAGAGTTGAAAAAGAGGCATAATGAGAGTTGGGGTGAGCAAATATCAGAAAACTTTATGGAGAATAAGATGAATTTGGAAGGAGGTATATAGTGTGCGAAAAGCAAGAAAAGAAATTAAGCGTTGGTGAACTAGGCAAATGGTAAAGTTGTAACATGTAGGACTGAAGTGAGGAGGAGCTGGGGGAAAATATTTTGAAGGACTGTTGAATGTGGTTGATGATGCGGTGGTAAATGTAGAATGGCTGGGTCGGGATGGTATACGAATAGAGGGAATAATGGAGAGGGGTTTTGTGAAGAGACAGAAGGTGATGAAAGTCTTCCATCACATGAAATGTGGCAATGCGTCTTGAGTGGATGGTACGGCAGATTAACTTCTTAAGAAAGGGGATGCTGAGCGGTTTATCAAGATTTTCAGTGCATATGTGGATCATAGTGTGGTGCCTGAGGAATGGCGGAATGCATGTATAGTGCCACTGTATAAAAGCAAAGGGGATAAAGGTAAGTATTCAGCTAAGGAGGTATAAGCTTATCGTGTATACCTGGTAAGTTGCACGCGAGAGAAGTGAATGATAAAGTGAAGGAATGTACAGAGCATCAGGCTGAGGAGAAGCAGTGTGGTTTCAGAAGTGGCAGAGGATGTGTGAATCAGGTGTTTGCTTTGAAGTATGTGTGTGAGAATGAATTAGATAAACAGAAATATTTATATGTATCTAAGTATCTGAAGAGGAGTAAGATAGGGTTAATAGAGATGCCATGTGGAAGGTCTTCAGAATATAAGTGTGGGAAGAAACCTGCTAAACGCAGCAAGAAGTTTTTATCATTAGGGTATAAGGCATTTGTACGATTAAGGAAATGAGGAAAGTGGATGGTTACAAGTAAAGGTTGTTCTGCGGCAGGGGTGTTTGATGTCATCATGGTTGTTCATTTGTGTATAGATGGGGTGGTGAGGGAGGTAAACGCAAAAGTCTTGGAGACAGAGACGAGTATGCAGTTTGTGGGGATGAGACGTTTTGATAAGTGTTGGTTGTTCTTTGCTGATGATACAGCACTGGTGGCAGATTTGATTGAGAAACTGCTGAAGTTGATAACTGAGTCTGCAATAGTGTGTGAAAAGAAGTTAAGAGCAAATGTGAAAAAAACAACGTTATTAGGTTTAGCAGGTTTGAGGGTCAGGTTAGTTGGAGTGGGAGTTTGAATGGATAAAAAATGGAGGCAGTATAATGGGCATGGCGGCATATGGAACCATAGAAGCGGAAGTGTCAAGGGAATGCAAAAGAACGAAGGTTCTGGGGGCACTAAAGAATGTGAGGAAAGAGAGGTTGTTGTCTTGGAGGGCTAAAATGGGTATGTTTGGAGGTAAGAGATTTCCAACAATATCCTATGGATGCCAGGTATAGGCTATGGATGAGGATGTGCTGACAAGGGCGAATGTATTGGACATGAAATGTTTTAAAATAGTATGTGGTATGAAGTGGTTTGATCTAGTTAGTAATAAAAGGGTAAGAGATATGTGTGGTGATAAAAAAAAAAAGTCTGGTTGAGAAAACTGAAAAGGGCGTGCTGAAATGGTCTGTACATAAGGCGAGAATGAATGAGGAGAGGTTATCAAAGATATATGTGTCAAAAGTGGAGAAAATAACGAAAAGGGGCAGGCCAAGTTAGAGATGGAAGGATGTAGTGAAAAAAGATTTTGAGCGATCAGTGCCTAAATATACAAAATGGTAAATTGCCTGCACGAGATAGAGTGAATTTGAACGATTTGGTATACAGGGGTTGACGTGCTGTCAGTGGACTGGAGCAGACTATGTTAAGTGACTGGGGTAAACCATGTAAAAGTCTGTGTTACCTAATTGTGGAGAGGGAGCTGTGGTTTCGGTCCATTGCATATGACAGCAAGAGAATGGATGTGGACGAATGCGGACTTTCATCATCGATCCTGGCGCTACCTTGCAAACGCTGAAAGAGGCGATCAACTATGAACAAAATAAGATTTTTCATATTTTGTTCATAACATTACAGATCAGCTGGATTATCTCTCATACTGAACAAGGTATATTAGCTACCTAACAGCAAAGTGATTGTATTAAAACAGGTAAACTCGTTGATATACAAATCGATACGAAAAAACGTAGGTAAATATGAACAGCTTGGGGTCATGTTTTTATCGAGCGCTTTTACGTCGACATTTTCCATGTATGTTAGCAAGTTTTGAGGAGACAAGGTATATATGTAAAACTGATGATTTGGAACATTTTCATAATTATGTAATATTGGAAAAATGAGAAATGTATGGCATCAATATGATAGAAAAGTTAAATCTTTCTTGGGTAAAACGAAGTTCTCGAAGAATCCAATAATGGAGGTAATCATCTTGAGTTCAGAGGTAAGGCACTCGTGAAAGTAGTCTCTAATGATTCACTGGAAGTTTCATTGTATGTTAGACCCAATCTAAAGTTACAATAACGATAGATGATACAGTGGTTCCTAATGAGTAACATGTAGAAACAACTCGTTATGATATCGTGAAATTTAGTTCATTCCAGGAGATTTGAAATGGTTGATGTTTTCTAGACAATCCTGAACGTGTCACATGAATGACTGTTTTTAAGCAGGAGCCGCGTAGGCAACTGTTGTTATGAGAAAGATATCATTGCTATGAGGTGTTGAGGACGGTAGATGATACATCATATCATACTGATATCTAGAAACCTCCGGGTGATCCTGTAGGTCTGTAGACCGGAGTGCAACACACCAGACGTATAGGATAAAAGCGTTTTTTGGAGAGCACTCAGACGGGGGTCTAATTCTGCCATGACTTTAGTGAAGTTAAAGTCAAAATCTTGAGGTATTTCTTCTCTCTGGCATTCAAAAGACTTTGTCTTATCAAAGGACCTGATATTTCTCTATCATCCGTTTATTAAGTGGCTATTCATTCGCTTTCTGATAAGTTTTGTTTGGTTTTTCGGAACCTTCTGTTGTTGTATAGGTTAAGGAAAATCATCTGGATAATAATGCATCTAACCCAAGTAAAGCTCCTTCCACAATATATACGCTGAGACATGTACTGTTTTAGACCAGTGTTTCTCTTGCCTGACGACGCCCTCGTTCGGATCTTGGTTCACCGCGACCCCTGCAGGTGTAAACAGACAGAGGCTGGGGACTATTGTTGTCTATGATAACTATTACCGGGTAAACAAGAAATGATAATAATAAGCAGGAATCTGGACCATTGTTATGTCCTTTCAGCGCATATGGTCATTTGGTGTCTCGTCTTACCCTTGAGCAAAAGTATTCGATAAGATTAGGAAGTGCAGCTTGTGAAACCCATGGGGTGGCAGTTTTGAGGAACACTATAAGGAAGATTCGAGATTTTCGGAAACAGAATCTAGGTGTACTGCTCATGTCATAGATATCGAGGATATCAAGCAAATGGAGGAAAAAGAGAACAGTTGAAATCTCCAACATTTTGTTTGAGGAAGGAGGGCGATTCCTTAAGATATGGTTCTGCATTCAAAGTTTAGTTCTACAGTACATCATTTCTGTAGTCGTTTCTGAGTGGTATATGTATATCAATGAGTGTTTGTCATCAGCACCTACGAATATTGTAAACCACTTCAATGATGAAGACAATGTTTACATTCTATACTGATATCTGATAGGTGAACTCTAGTATGGTTCTGATATTCATATACAACTTACCTGTGATGTCAGCTGTGTTCATGTACCGGATACATATTTTCTAATTACCGGCTCATTTACAGTGTTAATCTCTCATGTTCACAAGCTCATACATATATACCGGTGAGCGGTTGAAACAAGATATAAGGTGAGACAGAAGTTGTATAGCTTGAATTCTTTCCATGGCAACCGTACTCTTTCTTTAACTTGCTTGTTTACATCGCTGGAAATTCATCAACTGTTTATCTGTATATCTAATATCTTTACTTTTCCTTTTCTTATATTAGTATGATAAACCCTCAGCCAGCAGCCGTCATGAACCTTCAGTGGTTAGAACATTTCTGATTGTGTTTGTTATTCCATCACTGCCAAGGTTTTGTTAGAATTAGGTAAATATCATATATTCGATATAATTATATAGGAAGCAGATGGTGGGTGAACGGGAGACTAACCTATGGGTAGTGGCTGCAACGCTTTTTGAGGCAGGGTTGGCCACTCCTCATGAACACTTGCTCCATATGAACCACATTATTAATGGTGAGCGTGTCTCCCATACTAGCACCAAACTACACACTGATCAGTAATACTGGTAGATACTGAATACAATTACAGATTACCTTCTTCAAAGTGCAAGCTATAACTGTAAACAATGATAATGATAATGATAAAAATAATAATAATGATAATGATAATAATAATAATGGTAATAGTAATGATAATGATAATGATAAAAGTAATGATAATGATAATAGTAATAATAATGATAATAGTAATGATAATGATGATAATGATAATAACAAAAATAATAATGATAATAATGAAAATGATAATAATAATATCTATTTATTCATTTATTTTGCTTTGTCGCTGTCTCCCGCGTTAGCGAGGTAGCGCAAGGAAACAGACGAAAGAATGGTCCAACCCACCCTCATACACATGTATATACATACACGTCTACACACGCAAATATACATACCTATACATCTCAACGTATACATATATACACACACAGACATATACATATATACACATGTACATCATTCATACGATCTGCCTTTATTTACTCCCATCGCCACCTCGCCACACATGAAATAACAACCCCCTCCCCCCTCATGTGTACGAGGTAGCGCTAGGAAAAGACAACAAAGGCCATATTCGTTCACACTCAGTCTTTAGCTGTCATGTAATAATGCACCGAAACCATAGCTCCCTTTCCACATCCACACCCCACAGAACTTTCCATGGTTTACCCCAGACGCTTCACATGCCCAGGTTCAATCCATTGACGTCGAGCCCGGTATAAAACATCGTTCCAATTCACTCTATTCCTTGCACGCCTTTCACCCTCCTGCATGTTCAGGCCCCGATCACTCAAAATCTTCTTCACTCCATCTTTCCACCTCCAATTTGGTCTCCCATTTCTCCTCGTTCCCTCCACCTCTGACACATATATCCTCTTCGTCATTCCTTCCTCACTCACTCTCTCAATGTGACCAAACCATTTCAAAACACCCTCTTCTGCTCTCTTAACCACTCTTTTTATTACCACACATCTCTCTTACCCTATTATTACTTACTCGATCAAACCATCTCACACCACATATTGTCCTCAAACATTTCATTTCCAGCACATCCACCCTCCTGCGCACAACTCTATAGCCCACGCCTCACAACCATACAAAATTGTTGGAACCACTATTCCTTCAAACATACCCATTTTTGCTTTCCATGATAATGTTCTCGACTTCCACACATTCTTTAAGGCTCCCAGAATTTTCGCCCCCTCCCTCACCCTATGATTCACTTCCGCTTCCATGGTTCCATCCGCTGCCAAATGCACTCCCAGATATCTAAAACACTTCACTTCCACCAGTTTTTCTCCGTTCAAACTAAATAATAATAATAATAATAATGATAATAACAATAATAATAATAATAATAATGATAATAATAATAATAATAATAATGATAATGATAATAATGATAATAATAATAATAATAATAATAATAATAATAATAATAATAATAATAATAATAATAATAATAACAATAATAATAATTATAGTGATAAAAATGATAATGATGATAATGATGATAATAATAATAATGATAAAAATGAAAATGATGATAATAATATTAACAATAATAGTGAGGATAATAATAATGATAATAATGGTAATAATATAATGATGATTATGATATTCATAATGATATTGACAATAGATGGGTTTTTACCAAGAAAGTTATAAGTATGTTAGCATAATGTCTTTGCTTACAATATCATATTACATGGGTAACTTGTGTTAAAATGTTTATAAACACAAAATAAAACACTCATAAAAAGACAGAGCATTGAGGTTTTACACCAGGTATGGGATACTTGAGTTCTACATCTGACTGATTGTAAAAGCTGTTTTCCTCGCCTTGTGACTCCTCCATTGATTATCAAGCAAATGATGTGGCAAGAAATGTATGTAGTTGTTACATTTGAGAACGTTCTTTCCCAAACGAGCCGTTAATTCTTCACGCCTTGCCTGTAACCTAGTAGTATCAAGTATACTCAAGTGCTCTTTTACAACGTTCATATCTGTTACCTAAAATGATTCTAAAACATCTCTTTTGGATGTGGTCAGTTGTGTGTTGCGCCTGGGTTAATCTTGGATGCCACACAGGAGCTACTTACTCCAGGGTGGTTCTTATGAACAAAACATACAAAGTCAACATTGCATTTATGCTGAAAATAAATTGACGTGTTCTGTACAGTATGAGTATGCTTGGTTGTAAGTTTAAAGACAGCAGAGCTAATTTGGCAAAGTAGATATCGTTTGTATAATCATTCTGGGATATGGAATAACCATGTTATTAGCTCGCTACAACACATGAGATGATAATGTTTTGATCTCTACATAAAACCTTACTCAGTAATATATAACTGCATTAAAGTAGGATAATATCTAAATCTTGCTTTAATATTTATGATGTATAAGTCACATTTACGACATATCATCTAAAGATTTCTTGTAATAAAAGCTGTATATTAAAGGTCATGAATTTACTGGGTGTGTTCTGTCAAGGTAAAAGACTGACATAATCTCTATGAAGTTGTACGTTGATAACACGTGACAGAAGTGAAAAGCATCTGTGTCATACTCAGTGCTACATAGAGTGCAAACTCTGCGATGGTATGGCTTGCAACAACAGTGAAAATGCAACTGATTCGTCAGCTTGGGTGAAAAACTCTGTTGAACTATTCATCTAGTTAAGTTATACATAATAAAGTTATGCATATGAATCTTCTGAAGGATACATTTGAATATAGCAATAGAGGTATGATCCCGAAGTTACATATTCAAAATACAACTCAGCTATCTCCAAAAATATAGTTGATATTACCTGGCTTTATTGAGCTTCTTTTTTAAGATTATTTTTTCATCTTTGATCATCGTATCCTTCGTTAATATGGTAATACCAGGAACAGACGATGAAAGGCCGCATCCGCTCATATCCACTCTCTAGTTGTCATGTGTAATGCCAAAACCAAAGCTCTCTATCTACATCCAGGCGCCATAAACCTTTTTATGATTTACCCCAGACGCCTCACATGCCCTGGTTCAGTCCACCGACAGCACGTCTACCCAAGTATATCACATCTTTCCAGTACACTCTATCCGTGCACGCCTTTCACCCTCCTGCATGTTCAGGCCCTGATGTCTCAGAATCTTTTTCACTCCATCCTTATTCTCCAATTTTTTCTCCCCGATCTCCTTATCCCTCCACTTCTGACATATATATATTCTTTTTGTCAACCTTTCTTTCCTCATTCTCTTCATGTGTCTAAGCCATTTCAACATACCTTCTTCAGCTTTCAACTACACTCTTTTCATTAACAGGCATTTCTCTTACCCTTTCATTACTTAATCGATCAAACTACCTCACCTTACATACTGTCCTCAAACATTTCATTTCTAACACACCCATCCTCCTCCGCATCCATATACTGATGTTGGGACTATTATACCTTCAGACGTACCAAATGTTGCCCTCCCAGATGATAATCCCTCTTTCCACATGTTCTTCAGCTCTCCTACAACCTTTGCCCCCTCATTCACCCTATGACTCACTTACGTTTCCATGGTTCCATTCGTTGCCATATACACTCCAAGGTATCTACAACACTTCACTTCCTCCATGTTTAGCCGTTCAGACTCACACCCTAACTGATCTGTCCCTTTTATTCACATTTACTTTCAACTTATTCCATTCATACACTTCCAAACTCACTCACCAACTTTTGCAATTCCTCACTCGAATATGCCACCAGTGCTGTATTATCGGTAGACAACAACTGACTCACTTCCCAGACCCTTTCATACCCCACAGACTACATGCTCTCCTCTCTCTCCAAGACTCACATTTACTTCCCTCGCCATACCTTCCATAAACAAGCTCAATAACAACAGCGATATCACACACACACTCGCAGTAAACAAGCCTTCATTTAGAACCATTCACTGTGCTCCCACTCGTACACATGCTTTATACCCTTGATGAAAACTTCTCTGCTTTAGAAGCTCTCGTCCTACACCGTATATTCTGAAGACCTTCCACGAAGCATTTCTATCAACCCTATCATATGCTCTCTCTAGATCCATCAACGCCACATAATGATCCATCTGTTTTTCTATGTAATACTTACACACATCCTTCATAGCAAATGCCTGATCCATCCATCTTCTACTCCTTCTAAAACCACACTGTCCCTCCCAAGTCTGATGCTCTGCATATGCTTTTTCCCCTCATGCACAATATAATATCAGTAAGTAAGATGATAGAGGTAAGAAGAGCTACCAGGCTGATGATTTCTTCAGGCCACGCAGGTACTGTTGTGAGGTTGAGATCAAACATCTGTTGTTACTTTGGCCAGAATGGAACATATTCAAAGGTCTTCCGCGATAGAAAGGGAAAATTAAACAGCTTTAAACCCAGTTCTCTATGTCGGTAGGCTCTTCACATCCCCTCCCCCTCTCTATCTCTCTCTCATACATACACACATCAAGACTCTCAAAAGGATCATTGACTACAGTTGGGTGGAATGTTTAAGAATAGCAGGATCCCATCATGTCTGTACTCAGACCTACATGTTAGGTCGGTTGTTGAAATAACCTGCTGGTGATTGTCCTTACGTTTCTTTTTCGTCATTATCACCTTCCTCAGTCTCTGAATATTCATATTCCAGAATTTAAGTGAGTCCTTAAGTATTTCTGATTTTCATCTTCAAACTTCGTTGCTTTCTCATCGAGTTATTCATTTGGTCATCCATATTAGTCTTCCAGATACATGGTGGCAACCCTGGGAACCAGCCAGCACTTCCTCAGTCCTTTACCGACATCACTGTAGATGGTAGGGTCAGCTGGTGACCCAGAAAGCAGTATTATAAACTCTACCATCGAAAAAAAGTAATCCAGATCAACGTTTGGTCAGAGACCCAGACCTATTGAACTATTCCCAGGCTGCCCTTCCCTTCCCTATCTCTGGCAATCAGCCATAACTCTCATCCCTTTAACTTCCCTCTCTCTTCCTCGCCTTTGTGCTCGTAACTCTGCTGGCTTTCCATCAGTTACAGAAAATGTAGTCCACCTCTCCAAGGTTTAGTCACAGCTTAGTGTCGCCATCCTCCTCCACCTTCTCCTCCTCCTCCTCCTCCTCCTTCTTCCTCCCTCTCTGGACCTCCTACATCTTTGTCCGGTGTGCGTCCCTCGGCCAACAAACAGAACTCTGGAATGTTATGTGAAGATTCTAAGATCACAATGTCTGCTGAGGACGCTTCCTAACATAGGAGTCTTATTACAAAATTATAAACTTTAGCTCAAGAGTGAGATGTACCATGGAGAACCAAGAGCCACAGTTCCATGTCTTCGGAAGTGTGCTTAGCTTTGTACTTAAACTACTAGATGTTCCGAGGAGTTCTCTAGGTATTTTCAACCTGCTATTGGGTGGAATTTTCACGACACAGGGAAAGCGTGTAGGTATGTCACCACATAATGACAACGATGGAAATACAGAAAGCGACATGGTTAATGTCAACGATGATATAGACATTTTTTTCCGATTTTTCTTCTTTACACATGAATGGCCAAGTCTGTGAGGATTTTCCATAGAATAAACCTAATACTGGTGACTTAGACATCAGTTGCATATCAAGCAATGAGGTGATTCCATGAAGTAATAGTTCTGATGAAAGATAAGTCAAACAACTTAGGTACTACATACAACTATGATAGTTTCTCTTTAGTCATGTCGACTGTCTTGGACATTAAGGCCGTCAACGTCATTTTGCAACCACTAATTCTAAACACTTTAAGTGTTGTCACCACATATGTTGCCCTTGTCTGCAACACATTAACACATCTAAAGGTAACTAGAGCACTGCTTCTCAACCACCATACCAAGCAGCTAATGTTTATTTATAAAGAGAAGTGGAACATTTCTGGATACACATCTATTGGCTGCTTATAGATAAATGAATAAGATATGAGATATCTGCAGATAGGTTGGTTCCCTTTTAAAGAAACTTAGTCATAGTTAGATCTTTTGTTGATGTGGAAAGGGAGATGTGGTTTCGGTGCATTACACATGACAGCCAGAGACTAAGTGTGAACGAATGTGGCCTTTTTCGTCTTTTCCTAACGCTACCTCGTGTGTGTGTGTGTGTGTGTGTGTGTGTGTGTGTGTGCGTGTGCAATTTCATGTGTTGTGGAGTGACGACGAGAATGGATGAAGGCAGCAAGTATGAATATATGTGAATATATGAATATGTCTGTGTATGTTTCTGTATGTATACGTTGAAATGTATATGTATGTATATGTGCGTGTGTGGGTGTTTATGTATATACATGTGTATGTGGGTGGGTTGGGCCACTCTTTCATCTGTTTCCTTGCGCTACCTCGCTAACACGGGAGACAGCGATTACTCAAACCCATTATCTTTTCGGTTCGTAAGCTGGTAACTTTACCGATATTGATAAAATCTGTATAATATTCATGTTTGATGAGATGTTCTTCTGTAAACTACATTACATTATATCTTACACGTGAGGAATTTCAGTGATCTGGTTCCCACGGTTCGCCTGAGCCACACCATCATTAAGAAATCCGACTTCAGATACAGGCTGAAGACACATCTCCATCTGCAGATCATCGAGGGATGAGGAAATCATTTTGCCTGTTAGTCTTAATCTTTGTCCAGTCTGTCTGTATTCACGGTAAACAGCAGGATCTGATGAGTTTTATCCCAGGACAATGAAAGAAGCAAAACACGAGATCCTGAAGTCAGCTTTTTTTCAGGAACCTTTTTACATCAAGGAAAATTCTAGAAAATTGGACGTTTCTTAAAATAACTAACTCAGATATTCAAAACGGCAATATGTCTATCCAGAAACTGTCACCCGATTATCTTAACAACCGTACTCGGCAAACATACAGAAACCATCACCCGATACATGAGTGTAAGTTACTTGAATCAACCCTTCGTCAGCCAATATGTACATGGCTTGCGACGAAGTCGTTCATGTCTAGTATGTATAATTCTTACTGTGCTCCATGTAATACATTTAACATGTATAGTGAGAGGTGTTACCGAGCTCCGCCTAGAAGAGTTCCACCAAAAGTGAAAAGTCACCTGAAGCGAGGCTATATCTTTGAGAATAAAGTCTTCAAAGAACTTCCAATTCCAAAGGAGTTTACATATACCTGCGACTGGAAGCAGTGCAGCCTTGGACTGCAGGAGCGTTTAGAGAGGTGTGGGGTAACACTTAGACTCTTGCATAGAAACTGATCTTGGGATGATTATATATATGTAAATATATGATGAAAGTAAAGCTGCTGATGTCATCTGTTTAAATTTTCAGAGAGTATTCGACAAGACTCGTATGAAATATTACTAGCAGAGGTTAAGACACATGATATAGATGATGTTGTACTTCAGTGGGTAGAAAAGTGACTGACTGGCCAAAAATAGAGACAAGTGGTAATTGATGATGAAACCTCCCAATGGTTAAGCGTAACAAGCGATGCACTACGTTGTAAGATATCAAAATTCTCAGACAATACTAATGTGAAGAATAAAGCTGCAACATGATTATATCGTCCACAACTGGAAGCTGCCACAGACAAACGTAAGATCTTGGCGAGTGGCCATTGAGTATGATACCGATAGAAGCAAAGTTATGCATACTAAAAGTAAAACACAATAAGACGAAATACATTATGAATTCTGTCGAGCTAGAAAAGGTAAATAAAGAAAAACGATCTTGGTGTAATAATCTCTAATGACCAAGTAAAACAGGCGAAGAAAATTGTAGGATCATTGGTATGGCATTCAATTCTAAATCTAACCATCTAGTCTTTTTTACAGTAAACTAGTGCTTCCCAGTTTTAGCATTGAGTTCAGTTTTGTTTAACCCAAATGAAAAAGAAAAAAAATGACATGAATTCAACCGAGAGCTACTAAGATGACTCACAAACTGAGGAACAAATACTGTGAGAGGAAACTCAAGGACTTAACTCATTTACCTTAGAAAAAAAAAGATATCAAGATGTGAGTTGATAAAGGTACGGAAAATTATCAAGAACTTTGGTAATCTTGATCTAAGAAGATAATCAAAATTAGATTTGTCTGATTTCACTTGTACTAATGGATACAAACCCCTGAGCAAACGTTCTACTTCGAATGAGGCGATGTACGTTTACTTCAAAAGAAACGTTTACGTATGGAATAATTTACCAATTACAGCAATTGCTTCAGGACCCTTACTGAAAATATTTGAGCCTTATTATACGGAAATATACTTTATTGCTTCTTCAGTAACCTGTTTGCTTTTCTACTAATACCAAACTAACCTCTATGTTTCTGATATCTGCTACTATCATAACAGCCTCAAAAGAAACCGTTGGTCTGTTGCTATTTGTATTCCTGTGTAATGTTTGACGTTATTTAACATTCACTCTCTGGTGTTGACAATCACTCTACTGTCTCAATTTAGAGTTCTGGGTATCATCAACTGCCCTAAGTCGTTAGCCAGAATTACTGCGCTAAGCCCTTGTTCACACTCATAGTTTAGATAGGTGAAATGATTCCCCTCACTCATGATTCAACATCCGTAGTCAGCTGTTTATAAACAGTTGACCACGGATGTAGAATCACCATCCCAGTCACTTTATAGTGCAAGCAAAGGGCATCGACAACATTCATTACCCAGTTAGTTTTCTTAACCTCCGCATGGATCACTGTTCACTATCATTGTCCACATTTGCTCTCCACGTTCAGTGAACACAGCCGAAGGACACAAAGCATACCTAAAGTCAGTAGTCACTGTGCAAATATGCGCTGGCTAACATTTGCTTTCTAGAGCCTAATTTGAAAGTCGCTGTCTGTGATCACCGTTCAATATGACTGACTCGAACTATTAATAACATATCATTCCCAAAGACCAGATTCTCACTGCCAACTCCAGTAGTCATTAGAACTGTTCACATTCGTCTTTCAGATCTAGGTATCATCTAGTCACTGTCCATACATGCACTTCATTGTTCCCAGCCTTCTCACGGTCAGACCTTACAAACATTACCCCATTACCTTAGGACACTCACTACCATAAAAAACTGTTGTATATCACCATCCAGAGCCACTACCTACCATCGCTCCCCAGCCACTGACCATGACACTCCCCAGCCTACCAACAACGTCAGTATCCACATACACACACACACTAACACAGCCATCAGCGCTGATAAAGACAGGAAGGTCTCTGGGGCCGCTGCCTCCAGCATACCCTTCAAGGCAGATCTCCTCTGTGTTGGTCAGCCTTTGATCAAGGAGACACGGCTTATGAAAGATGACTCTCCTACTTCAGCAGTTCCTGTTTCTTACCTACGACGCAGGAGTTCTGGAGGAGGTGGACACAAGAGTCGTCCACTTGGCTGGTGGAATACTTCACCTCAGTCACTCCCTCACTTATCTATATTAGAATATTGCTGCAATGAACAACCTCATTTATGACACATCAAAGCCTCTGCATGCAGAAAACATTTTTGTAGTCATTGATAAAGTACATTACCGTCATATAAGTGAATATTTTTCTTTATCGTGCTCTTATTGTTAAAGATTCGCCAGGCCTCAGTCTGGCACAGGACATTGCTTTTAAACGTCCGTCTCACTCTTTCCCATATATAGATCGTGTGTGTGTGTGTGTGTGTGTGTGTGTGTGTGTGTGTGTGTGTGTGTGTGTGTGTGTGTGTCTGTGTGTGTGTGTGTCTGTGTCTGTGTGTCAGTGTGTGTGTGTGTGTGTGTGTGTGTGTGTATGTGTGTGTGTGTGTGTGTGTGTGTGTGTGTGTGTGTGTGTGTGTGTGTATGTGTGTGTGTATGTCTGTGTCTGTGTGTCAGTGTGTGTGTGTGTGTGTGTTGTGTGTGTGTGTGTGTGTGTGTGTGTGTGTGTGTTTGTGTGTGTGTATGTGTGTGTGTGTGTGTGTGTGTTTCTTTGTTGTGTGTGTAGGGGGGGGGGGGCAACTGCTCCAAACAAAAGCTACCTCATGTGAAAAAATAAGTTAAATTGAAACCATTTCGAAATCAGTCATAACACTATGATTAACAGTATATGGTGAGGGAGGTAAGTTGCTAGAAGCTGTGAAAAGTTTTTACCAAGATGTAAAGCATGTATACGAATAGGAAGAGAGGAAACTGATTGGTTCCCAGGGAATGTCGGCTTGCGGCAGGGGTGCGTGATGTCTCCCTGGTTGTTTAATATGTTTACAGATGGGGTGGTTAGGGAGGTGAATGCAAGACTTTTGGAGAGAGGAAAAAGTAGGCGGTCTGTTCTGGATGAGAGGGCTTGGGAAGTAAGTCAGTCGTTGTTTGCTGATGATACAACGCTGATGGCTGATTCGAGTTAGAGACTGTAGAACTTGGTGACTGACTTTGGTAAAGTGTGTGAAAGAAGAAAGCTGAGAGTAAATGTGATAAAGAGCTAGGTTATAAGATTCAGTAGGGTTGAGGGACAAGGCAAATCAGAGGTAAGTTTGTATGGAGAAAACTAGAGGAAGTGAAGTGTCTTAGAGATCTGGGAGTGGACTTAGCAGCGGACGGAGCCACAGAAGCGGAAGTGAGTCACAGGAAGGGGAGGGGGTGAAGGTTCTGGGAGGGCTGAAGAATGTGTGGAAGGCGACAACGTTATCTCGGAGAGGAAAAATGGATATATTTGAAATAATCGAGGTTCCAACAATGTTATATGATTGCCAGGCATGGGTTATAGATAGGGTTGTGCGGAGGAGGGTGGATGTGTTAGAAATGAAAATTTTGAGGACAATATGTGGTGTGAGGTGGTTTGATCAAGTAAGCAATGATGGGTAATAAAAAGACTGGTTGAGAGAGCAGAAGAGGGTGTGTTGAAACGGTTTGGATACATGGAGAGAATGAGTGAGGAAATATTGACAAAGAGGATAATGTGTCAGAGGTGGAGGAAACAAGGTGGAAAGATGAGGGGAAAAAGATTGTGAGCTATCAGGGCCTGAATATAGAGGAGGGCGAAAGACGTGCAAGAAATGAGTGAATTGGAACGATGTGGTATACCTGGGATTGGCGTGCTCTCAATGAATTGAACCAGGGCATGTCAAACTTCTGGGGTACACCACGGAAAGTTCTGTGGGGTCTTGATGTGGCAAGAGAGCTGTGGTTTCGGTGCATTACACATGACAGCTAGAGGCTGAGTGTGAACAATTTATGAATTATTCTATCATACTTAATCGACGTCTCCCGTGTAAGCGAGGTAGCGCAAGGAAACAGACGAAAGAATGGCCCAACCCACCCACATACCCATGTATAAACATAAACGCCAACACACACACCTATACATACCTATACATTTCAACGTATACATACATATACATACACAGACATATACATATATACACATGTACATATTTATTGCTCTCTCCACCCCAATATAAATGAAATACCCAACACACACACACACACACACACACACACACACACACACACACACACACACACACACACACACGCACACACACACACATGAAGTGCTAGGAAAAGACAAAAAGGGACACATTCCTTCACGCTCAGTCCCTAGCTGTCATGTGTAATACACCGAAACCACAGCTCCCTATCCACATCCAAGCCATACAAAACTTTCCATGGTTTCCCCCAGGCGCTTCACATGCCGTGGTTTAATCCATTGATAGCACATCGACCCCGGTACACCATATCGTTCCAATTCACTATTTTCCTTGCACACCTTTCATCCTCCTGTATGTTCAGCCCCGATCGCTCAAAATCTTTTCACTCCATTCTTCCACCTCAAATTTGGTCTCCCGCTTTTCCTCGTTGTCTCTACCTCTGACACATATATCCTCTTTGTCAATCATTCCTGACTCATTCTTTCCAAGTGACCAAACAGTTTCAACACATTCTCTTCTGCTCTCTCAACAACACTCTCGTTATTATCCCACTTCCCTCGTGCCCTTTCATTACTTACTCGATCAAACCACCTCACACCACATATAGTCCTCAAACATATCATTTCTAACACATCCACCCTCTTCTGCACAACCCTATCTATAGCCCATGCCTTACAACCATATAACATTGTTGGAACCACTATTCCTTCAAACATACATATTTTTGCTCTCCGAGATATCGTTCTTGCCTTCCTCACATTCTTCAACGTTCCCAGAACCTTTGCTCCCTCCTCTACCCTGTGATTCACTTCTGTTTCCATGAATCCATCCGCTGCTAAATCCAGTCCCAGACATCTAAACTACTTCACTTCCTTCACTTTTTCTCCATTCAAACTTTCATCCCAATTTACTTGTCCCTCATCCTACTGAGCCTAACAACCTTGCTCTTATTCACATTTAATCCCAACTCTCTTCTATCACACACTTTACCAAACTCGGTCACCAGCTTCTGCAATTTCTCTCCCGAATCAGCCACCAGCGCTGTATCATCAGCGACCAACAACTGCCACATCCTAAGCCCTCTCAACCACAACACACTGTATACTTGCCCCTCTATCCTAAACTCTTGCATTCACCTCCCTAGCAGCCCCATCCATAAACAAATTAAACAACCATGGAAATACCACACACCCCTGCCGTAAAACCGACATTTACTTAGAACTAATCACTTTCCTCTTTTCCTACTGGGACAGATGCCTTACATCCTCGGTAAAAACGTTTCACTGCTTCTAACAACTTGCCTCCCACACCATATACTCTTGATACCTTCCACAGAGCATCTCTATCAACTCTATCATATGCCTTCTCCAGATCTATAAATGCTACATACATACCCATTTGTTTATCTAAGTATTTCTCACATACATTCTTCAAAGCAAACACCTGATCCACACATCCTCTACCACTTCTAAAACCACACTGCTCTTCGCCAATCTGATGTTCTGTACATGCCTTCACCCTCTCAATCAATACCCCATAGAATTTTCCAGGAATACTGAACAAACTTATAGTCTGTAATTTGAACACTCACCTTTACTCCCTTTGCCTTTGTACAATGGCACTATGCATGCATTCCGCCAATCCTCAGGCACTTCACTATGTGCCATACATACACTAAATATCCTCACCAACCAGTCAACAACACAGTCACCCCCTTATGTATATACATACACGTCCACAGACGCAAATATACATACCTATACATCTTAGTATATAAATATATATGCACACAGATATATATACATATACACAAATGTACGTAGTTCATACTATCTGCCTTTATTCATTCCCATCGCCACCCCGCCACACATGAAAAAACAACCCCCTCCACCCCACATGTGCGCGAGGTAGCGTTAGGAAAAGGCAACAAAGGCCATATTCGTTCACACTCCGTATATAGCTGCCATGTATAATGCACTGAAACCAAAGATCCCCCCTTGACATCCAGGCCCCACAGAACTTTCCATGGTTTAACCCAGACGCTTCACATGCCCTGGTTCAATCCATTGACAGCACGTCGACCACGGTTTACCACATTGATACAATTCACTCTATTCTTTGCACGCCTTTCACCCTCCTGCATATTCAGACCCCGAGGAGAAGAGGGAGACCAAATTGGAGGTGGAAAGATGGAGTGAAAAAGATTTTGTGTGATCGGGGCCTGAACATGCAGGAGGGTGAAAGGAGGGCAAGGAATAGAGTGAATTGGATCGATGTGGTATACCGGGGTTGACGTGCTGTCAGTGGATTGAATCGGGGCATGTGAAGCGTCTGGGGTAAACCATGGAAAGCTGTGTAGGTATGTATATTTGCATGTGTGGACGTATGTATATACATGTGTATGGGGGTGGGTTGGGCCATTTCTTTCGTCTGTTTCCTTGCGCTACCTCGCAAACGCGGGAGACAGCGACAAAGCAAAAAAAAAAAAAAAAATATAGTATAAGAACGGGACAAGAATCAAATGCCTTGTTTAATCATGTTAAAGACTATGATCATTGTATTGACTTGAGTAACGCCATCACAGTTCTTAACTCTAAATCTATTACCAAGAGAAGTATCATTGAATCCTCTATTATTAAAGACACAAATGATTATAATCTTAATATTAGTGATGGTCTATACAAATTAGATAACTTTATTGTTGATAAGATTTGTAAAATGATAAGCTTATGAACGCTCGTTGTATGTTTTGGACAATCACATGTTTACCAAATGGCGTCCTAGCTTCGTCTCTTCAATGTGTATCAACTGAATGTTATATTTCTCTCTTGTGTCTCCCATGATGATGTGATTATTTCACGAAAGTGCAATTGGGAACTTTTCGTGTTTCATTTTCCCCGTGGACTCATAGGATTATATAATGAGAGAGTATCATTAAATTTTAGGGAGAATAAAAAGATGTTCTGGAAGGAGGTAAATAAAGTGCGTAAGACAAGGGAGCAAATGGGAACTTCAGTGAAGGGCGCAAATAGGGAGGTGATAAGAAGTAGTGGTGATGTGAGAAGGAGATGGAGTGAGAATTTTGAAGGTTTGTTGAATGTGTTTGATGATAGAGTGGCAGATATAGGGTGTTTTGGTCGAGGTGGTGTGCATAGTGAGAGGGTTAGGGAAAATGATTTGGTAAACAGAGAAGAGGTAGTGAAAGCTTTGCGGAAGATGAAAGCTGGCAAGGCAGCAGGTTTGGATGGTATTGCAGTGGAGTTTATTAAAAAAGGGGGTGACTGTATTGTTGACTGGTTGGTAAGGTTATTTAATGTATGTATGACTCATGGTGAGGTGCCTGAGGATTGGCGGAATGCGTGCATAGTGCCATTGTACAAAGGCAAAGGGGATAAGAGTGAGTGCTCAAATTACAGAGTTATAAGTTTGTTGAGTATTCCTGGTAAATTATATGGGAGGGTATTGATTGAGAGGGTGAAGGCATGTACAGAGCATCAGATTGGGGAAGAGCAGTGTGGTTTCAGAAGTGGTAGAGGATGTGTGGATCAGGTGTTTGCTTTGAAGAATGTATGTGAGAAATACTTATAAAAGCAAATGGATTTGTATGTAGCATTTATGGATCTGGAGAAGGCATATGATAGAGTTGATAGAGATGCTCTGTGGAAGGTATTAAGAATATATGGTGTGGGAGGAAAGTTGTTAGAAGCAGTGAAAAGTTTTTATCGAGGATGTAAGGCATGTGTACGTGTAGGAAGAGAGGAAAGTGATTGGTTCTCAGTGAATGTAGGTTTGCGGCAGGGGTGTGTGATGTCTCCATGGTTGTTTAATTTGTTTATGGATGGGGTTGTTAGGGAGCTAAATGCAAGAGTTTTGGAAAGAGGGGCAAGTATGAAGTCTGTTGGGGATGAGAGAGCTTGGGAAGTGAGTCAGTTGTTGTTCGCTGATGATACATCGCTGGTGGCTGATTCATGTGAGAAACTGCAGAAGCTGGTGACTGAGTTTGGTAAAGTGTGTGGAAGAAGAAAGTTAAGAGTAAATGTGAATAAGAGCAAGGTTATTAGGTACAGTAGGGTTGAGGGTCAAGTCAATTGGGAGCTGAGTTTGAATGGAGAAAAACTGGAGGAAGTGAAGTGTTTTAGATATCTGGGAGTGGATCTGGCAGCGGATGGAACCATGGAAGCGGAAGTCGATCTTAGTGTGGGGGAGGGGGCGAAAATTCTGGGGGCTTTGAAGAATGTGTGGAAGTCGAGAACATTATCTCGGAGAGCAAAAATGGGTATGTTTGAAGGAATAGTGGTTCCAACAATGTTGTATGGTTGCGAGGCGTGGGCTATGGATAGAGTTGTGCGCAGGAGGATGGATGTGCTGGAAATGAGATGTTTGAGGACAATGTGTGGTGTGAGGTGGTTTGATCGAGTGAGTAACGTAAGGGTAAGAGAGATGTGTGGAAATAAAAAGAGCGTGGTTGAGAGAGCAGAAGAGGGTGTTTTGAAGTGGTTTGGGCACATGGAGAGAATGAGTGAGGAAAGATTGACCAAGAGGATATATGTGTCGGAGGTGGAGGGAACGAGGAGAAGAGGGAGACCAAATTGGAGGTGGAAAGATGTAGTGAAAAAGATTTTGTGTGATCGGGGCCTGAACATGCAGGAGGGTGAAAGGAGGGCAAGGAATAGAGTGAATTGGAGCGATGTGGTATACCGGGGTTGACGTGCTGTCAGTGGATTGAATCAAGGCATGTGAAGCGTCTGGGGTAAACCATGGAAAGCTGTGTAGGTATGTATATTTGCGTGTGTGGACGTATGTATATACATGTGTATGGGGGGGGGTTGGGCCATTTCTTTCGTCTGTTTCCTTGCGCTACCTCGCAAACGCGGGAG
Source organism: Panulirus ornatus (assembly GCF_036320965.1). NCBI lineage: Eukaryota > Metazoa > Arthropoda > Malacostraca > Decapoda > Palinuridae > Panulirus > Panulirus ornatus. Next base: position 26,882,504 of record NC_092237.1, on the reverse strand, counting down.
ACAGCGACAAAGTATAATAAATATAAAAAAAAATATATATAATTATATATATATATATATATATATATATATATATATATATATATATATATATATATATATATATATATACATATATATATATATATAAATATATATATTCTTTCTTTCACACTATTCGCCATTTCCCGCGTTAGCGAGATAGCGTTAAGAACAGAAGACTGAGCCTTTGAGGAAATATCCTCTCCTGGCCCCCTTCTCTGTTTATTCATTAGGAAAATATAGAAAAAAAAAACGAGAGGGGAGGATTTCCAGCCCCCCGCTCCCTCCCTTTTTAGTCGTCTTCTACGACACGCAGGGAATACGTGGGAAGTATTCTTTCTCCCCTATCCCCAGGGATAATATATATATATAGAGAGAGAGAGAGAGAAAGGTGCAAGAGGTGAGAAAAAGGGCAAATGAGAGTTGGGGTGAGAGAGTATCATTAAATTTTAGGGAGAATAAAAAGATGTTCTGAAAGGAGGTAAATAAAGTGCGTAAGACAAGGGAGCAAATGGGAACATCAGTGAAGGGCGCAAATGGGGAGGTGATAACAAGTAGTGGTGATGTGAGAAGGAGATGGAGTGAGTATTTTGAACGTTTGTTGAATGTGTTTGATGATAGAGTGGCAGATATAGGGTGTTTTGGTCGAGGTGGTGTGCAAAGTGAGAGGGTTAGGGAAAATGATTTGGTAAACAGAGAAGAGGTAGTGAAAGCTTTGCGGAAGATGAAAGCCGGCAAGGCAGCAGGTTTCGATGGTATTGCAGTGGAATTTATTAAAAAAGGGGGTGACTGTATTGTTGACTGGTTGGTAAGGTTATTTAATGTATGTATGACTCATGGTGAGGTGCCTGAGGATTGGCGGAATGCGTGCATAGTGCCATTGTACAAAGGCAAAGGGGATAAGAGTGAGTGCTCAAATTACAGAGGTATAAGTTTGTTGAGTATTCCTGGTAAATTATATGGGAGGGTATTGATTGAGAGGGTGAAGGCATGTACAGAGCATCAGATTGGGGAAGAGCAGTGTGGTTTCAGAAGTGGTAGAGGATGTGTGGATCAGGTGTTTGCTTTGAAGAATGTATGTGAGAAATACTTAGAAAAGCAAATGGATTTGTATGTAGCATTTATGGATCTGGAGAAGGCATATGATAGAGTTGATAGAGATGCTCTGTGGAAGGTATTAAGAATATATGGTGTGGGAGGCAAGTTGTTAGAAGCAGTGAAAAGTTTTTATCGAGGATGTAAGGCATGTGTACGTGTAGGAAGAGAGGAAAGTGATTGGTTCTCAGTGAATGTAGGTTTGCGGCAGGGGTGTGTGATGTCTCCATGGTTGTTTAATTTGTTTATGGATGGGGTTGTTAGGGAGGTAAATGCAAGAGTTTTGGAAAGAGGTGCAAGTATGAAGTCTGTTGTGGATGAGAGAGCTTGGGAAGTGAGTCAGTTGTTGTTCGCTGATGATACATCGCTGGTGGCTGATTCATGTGAGAAACTGCAGAAGCTGGTGACTGAGTTTGGTAAAGTGTGTGGAAGAAGAAAGTTAAGAGTAAATGTGAATAAGAGCAAGGTTATTAGGTACAGTAGGGTTGAGGGTCAAGTCAATTGGGAGGTGAGTTTGAATGGAGAAAAACTGGAGGAAGTGAAGTGTTTTAGATATCTGGGAGTGGATCTAGCAGCGGATGGAACCATGGAAGCGGAAGTGGATCATAGGGTGGGGGAGGGGGCGAAAATTCTGGGGGCATTAAAGAATGTGTGGAAGTCGAGAACATTATCTCGGAAAGCAAAAATGGGTATGTTTGAAGGAATAGTGGTTCCAACAATGTTGTATGGTTGCGAGGCGTGGGCTATGGATAGAGTTGTGCGCAGGAGGATGGATGTGCTGGAAATGAGATGTTTGAGGACAATGTGTGGTGTGAGGTGGTTTGATCGAGTGAGTAACGTAAGGGTAAGAGAGATGTGTGGAAATAAAAAGAGCGTGGTTGAGAGAGCAGAAGAGGGTGTTTTGAAGTGGTTTGGGCACATGGAGAGAATGAGTGAGGAAAGATTGACCAAGAGGATATATGTGTCGGAGGTGGAGGGAACGAGGAGAAGAGGGAGACCAAATTGGAGGTGGAAAGATGGAGTGAAAAAGATTTTGTGTGATCGGGGCCTGAACATGCAGGAGGGTGAAAGGAATGCAAGGAATAGAGTGAATTGGAGCGATGTGGTATACCGGGGTTGACGTGCTGTCAGTGGATTGAATCAAGGCATGTGAAGCGTCTGGGGTAAACCATGGAAAGCTGTGTAGGTATGTATATTTGCGTGTGTGGACGTATGTATATACATGTGTATGGGGTGGGGTTGGGCCATTTCTTTCGTCTGTTTCCTTGCGCTACCTCGCAAACGCGGGAGACAGCGACAAAGTATAACAGAAAAAAAAAAATATATATATATATATATATATATATATATATATATATATATATATATATATATATATATATATATATATATATATATATATATATATGATATATATCTTTCTTTATTTCATACTATTCGCCAATTCCCGCGAATAGCGAGGTAGCGTTAAGAACAGAGGACTGGCCTTTGTGGGAATATCCTCACCTGGCCCCCTTCTCTTTTCCTTCTTTTTGAAAAAAAAAAAAGAAAAACGAGAGGGGAGGATTTCCAGACCCCGCTCCCTTCCCTTTTAGTCGCCTTCTACGACACGCAGGGAATACGTGGGAAGTATTCTTTCTCCCCTATCCCCAGGGATAAAATATACATATATATATATATGTATATATATATATATATATATATATATATATATATATATATATTTATATATATATATATATATATATATATATATATGTATATATATATATATATATATATATATATATATATATATATATATATATATATATATATATATATATATATATATATATATATATATATATATATGTATATATATATATATATATATACATATATACATATATATATATATTTATATTTCTTTTTTTTTTTTTTTTTGCTTTGTCGCTGTCTCCCGCGTTTGCGACGTAGCGCAAGAAAACAGACGAAAGAAATGGCCCAACCCACCCCCATACACATGTATATACATACGTCCACACACGAAAATATACATACCTACACAGCTTTCCATGGTTTACCCCAGACACTTCACATGCCCTGATTCAATCCACTGACAGCACGTCAACTCCGGTATACCACATCGATCCAATTCACTCTATTCCTTGCCCTCCTTTCACCTACTGCATTTCCAGGCCCCGATGTCACAAAATCTTTTTCCCTCCATCTTTCCACCTCCAATTTGGTCTCCCACTTCTCCTCGTTCCCTCCACCTCCGACACATATATCCTCTTGGTCAATCTTTCCTCACTCATTCTCTCCATGTGACCAAACCATTTCAAAACACCCTCTTCTGCTCTCTCAACCACGCTCTTTTTATTTCCACACATCTCTCTTACCCTTACGTTACTTACTCGATCAAACCACCTCACACCACACAAAGTCCTCAAACATCTCATTTCCAGCACATCCATCCTCCTGCGCACAACTCTATCCATAGCCCACGCCTCGCAACCATACAACATTGTTGGAACCACTATTCCTTCAAACATACCCATTTTTGCTTTCCGAGATAATGTTCTCGACTTCCACACATTCTTCAAGGCTCCCAGGATTTTCGCCCCCTCCCCCACCCTATGATCCACTTCCGCTTCCATGATTCCATCTGCTGCCAGATCCACTCCCAGATATCTAAAACACTTTACTTCCTCCAGTTTTTTTCCATTCAAACTTACCTCCCAATTGACTTGGCCCTCCACCTTACTGTACCTAATAACCTTGCTCTTATTCACATTTACTCTTAACTTTCTTCTTTCACACACTTTACCAAACTCAGTTACCAGCTTCTGCAGTTTCTCACATGAATCAGCCACCAGCGCTGTATCATCAGCGAACAACAACTGACTCACTTCCCAAGCTCTCTCATCCACAACAGACTTCATACTTGCCCCTCTTTCCAAAACTCTTGCATTCACCTCCCTAACAACCCCATCCATAAACAAATTAAACAACCATGGAGACATCACACACCCCTGCCGCAAACCTACATTCACTGAGAACCAATCACTTTCCTCTCTTCCTACACGTACACATGCCTTACATCCTCGATAAAAACTTTCCACTGATTCTAACAACTTGCCTCCCACATCATATATTCTTAATACCTTCCACAGAGCATCTCTATCAACTCTATCATATGCCTTCTCCAGATCCATAAATGCTACATAAAAATCCATTTGCTTTTCTAAGTATTTCTCACATACATTCTTCAAAGCAAACACCTGATCCACACATCCTCTACCACTTCTGAAACCACACTGCTCTTCCCCAATCTGATTCTCTGTACATGCCTTCACCCTCTCAATCAAAACCCTCCCATATAATTTACCAGGAATACTCAACAAACTTATACCTCTGTAATTTGAGCGCTCACTCTTATCCCCTTTGCCTTTGTACAATGGCACTATGCACGCATTCCGCCAATCCTCAGGCACCTCACCATGAGTCATACATACATTAAATAACCTTCCCAACCAGTCAATAATACAGTCACCACCTTTTTTAATAAATTCCACTGCAATACCATCCAAACCTGCTGCCTTGCCGGCTTTCATCTTCCGCAAAGCTTTTACTACCTCTTCTCTGTTTACCAAATCATTTTCCTAACCCTCTCACTTTGCACACCACCTCGACCAAAACACCCTATATCTGCCACTCTATCATCAAACACATTCAACAAACCTTCAAAATACTCACTCCATCTCCTCACATCTTTCATACTATTCGCCATTTCCCGTGTTAGCGCAGTAGCATTAAGAACAGAGGACTGGGCCTTTGAGGGAATATCCTCACCTGGCCCCCTTCTCTGTTCTTTCTTTTGCAAAATTAAAAAAAAAAATGAGAGGGGAGGATATATATATATATATATATATATATATATATATATATATATATATATATATATATATATATATATATATATATATATATATATATATATATATATATATATATATATATATATATATATATATATACATATCTATATATATATATATTTATATATACATATATATATATGCTCAAATTACAGAGGTATAAGTTTGTTGAGTATTCCTGGTAAATTATATGGGAGGATATTGATTGAGAGGGTGAAGGCATGTACAGAGCATCAGATTGGGGAAGAGCAGTGTGGTTTCAGAAGTGGTAGAGGATGTGTGGATCAGGTGTTTGCTTTGAAGAATGTATGTGAGAAATACTTAGAAAAGCAAATGGATTTGTATGTAGCATTTATGGATCTGGAGAAGGCATATGATAGAGTTGATAGAGATGCTCTGTGGAAGGTATTAAGAATATATGGTGTGGGAGGAAAGTTGTTAGAAGCAGTGAAAAGTTTTTATCGAGGATGTAAGGCATGTGTACGTGTAGGAAGAGAGGAAAGTGATTGGTTCTCAGTGAATGTAGGTTTGCGGCAGGGGTGTGTGATGTCTCCATGGTTGTTTAATTTGTTTATGGATGGGGTTGTTAGGGAGGTAAATGCAAGAGTTTTGGAAAGAGGGGCAAGTATGAAGTCTGTTGTGGATGAGAGAGCTTGGGAAGTGAGTCAGTTGTTGTTCGCTGATGATACAGCGCTGGTGGCTGATTCATGTGAGAAACTGCAGAAGCTGGTGACTGAGTTTGGTAAAGTGTGTGAAAGAAGAAAGTTAAGAGTAAATGTGAATAAGAGCAAGGTTATTAGGTACAGTAGGGTTGAGGGTCAAGTCAATTGGGAGGTGAGTTTGAATGGAGAAAAACTGGAGGAAGTGAAGTGTTTTAGATATCTGGGAGTGGATCTGGCAGCGGATGGAACCATGGAAGCGGAAGTGGATCATAGGGTGGGGGAGGGGGCGAAAATTCTGGGGGCCTTGAAGAATGTGTGAAGTCGAGAACATTATCTCGGAGAGCAAAAATGGGTATGTTTGAAGGAATAGTGGTTCCAACAATGTTGTATGGTTGCGAGGCGTGGGCTATGGATAGAGTTGTGCGCAGGAGGATGGATGTGCTGGAAATGAGATGTTTGAGGACAATGTGTGGTGTGAGGTGGTTTGATCGAGTAAGTAACGTAAGGGTAAGAGTGATGTGTGGAAATAAAAAGAGCGTGGTTGAGAGAGCAGAAGAGGGTGTTTTGAAATGGTTCGGGCACATGGAGAGAATGAGTGAGGAAAGATTGACCAAGAGAATATATGTGTCGGAGGTGGAGGGAACGAGGAGAAGAGGGAGACCAAATTGGAGGTGGAAAGATGGAGTGAAAAAGATTTTGTGTGATCGGGGCCTGAACATGCAGGAGGGTGAAAGGAGGGTAAGGTATAGAGTGAATTAGAGCGATGTGGTATACCGGGTTGACGTGCTGTCAGTGGATTGAATCAAGGCATGTGAAGCGTCTGGGGTAAACCATGGAAAGCTGTGTAGGTATTTATATTTTCGTGTGTGGACGTATGTATATACATGTGTATGGGGGTGGGTTGGGCCATTTCTTTCGTCTGTTTCCTTGCGCTACCTCGCAAACGCGGGAGACAGCGACAAAGCAAAAAAAAAGAAAAAAAAAAAAAATATATATATATATATATATATATATATATATATATATATATATATATATATATATATATATATATATATATATATATATATGTATATATATATATATATATATATATATATATATATATATATATATATATATATATATATATATATATATATATATATATATATATATATATATATATATATATATATACAATCGGAATTGGTGAAGAACTTGTATATTTGTGTGCTGAATTGCGAATACTTGATTAAAAAGATAGATATATATACTAGTATACGTATGTGAGTATGTGAGATGGCCAGAGTGTTATTGGATTATATGTTAATTGATAAGCGCATCAAAGAAAGACTTTTGTATATTAATGTGCTGAGATGTTCAACTTGAGGGATGTCTGATCATTATTTTCTGGAGGCGAAGGTGAAGATATGTAGAGGTTTTCAGAAAATAAGAGAGAAGTTGGGGTGAAGAGAGTAGTGAGAGTAAGTGAGCTTGGAAAGGAGTCTTGTGTGAGGAAGTACCAGGAGAGATTGAGTGCAGAATGGAAAATGGTGAGAGGAAATGGCGCACGAGTTAGTGGGGGCGGAATAGGATGTATAAGGGAAGCAGTGATGGCTTGCGCAAAATATGACTGTGGTATGAGAATGGTAGGAGGTGGGCATATTAGAAAGGGTAGTGAGTGGTGAGATCAAGAAGTATGATTTTTAGTGAGAGAGAAGAGTGAGGCATTTGGACGATTTTTGCTGGGAGATAGTGGAAGTGACTGGGATATGTATAAAAAAAAGAGGCAAGAGTTCAAGAGAAAGGTGCAAAAGGTAAAAAGGGGCCAATGAGAGTTGGGGTGAGAGAATATAATCAAATTTTAGAAAGAACAAAAAGATGTTTTGGAAAGAGGTAAATAAAGTGCGTTAGACAAGAGAACAAATGGAAACATCGGTGAAGGTGCAAATGGGGAGGTAATAACAAGTAGTGGTGAAGTAAGAGGGAGAAAGAGTGAGCATTTTAAAGGTTTGTTGAATGTGTTTGATGATGGAGCGCGGGATATGGCGTGTTTTGGTCGAGGTGGTGTGCGATGTGAGAGGGTCAGGGAGAGTGATTTGGTTGGCAAGGCAAATGTGGTGAGAGCTTTGCGGAAGTTGAAAGCTGGCAACGCGGCGTGTTTGGATGGTATTGCTGTGGAATTTATTGAAAAAGGGGGTGATTGCGTTTTTGACTGGCCGGTGAGGATATTCATTATATGTATGGTTCATAGTGAAGTGCCTGAGGATTGGTGGAATGCAAGTATATTGCCATTGTACAAAGGCAAAGGGGATAAAGGTAAGTGTTTAAATTACAGAGGTATATGTATAATAGTGATGGGTGATTTGAATGCAAAGGTGAGTAATGTGGCAGTTGAGGGAATAATTGGTATACATGGGGTGTTCAGTGTTGTAAATGGAAATGGTGAAGAGCTTGTAGATTTATGTGCTGAAAAAGGACTGATGATTGGGAATACCTGGTTTAAAAAGCGAGATATACATAAGTATACTTATGTAAGTAGGAGAGATGGCCAGAGAGCGTTATTGGATTACGTGTTAATTGACAGGCGTGCGAAAGAGAGACTTTTGGATGTTAATGTGCTGAGAGGTGCAACTGGAGGGATGTCTGATCATTATCTTGTGGAGGCTAAGGTGAAGATTTGTATGGGTTTTCAGAAAAGAAGAGTGAATGTTGGGGTGAAGAGGGTGGTGAGAGTAAGTGAGCTTGAGAAGGAGACCTGTGTGAGGAAGTACCAGGAGAGACTGAGTACAGAATGGAAAAAGGTGAGAACAATGGAAGTAAGGGGAGTGGGGGAGGAATGGGATGTATTTAGGGAATCAGTGATGGATTGCGCAAAAGATGCTTGTGGCATGAGAAGAGTGGGAGGTGGGTTGATTAGAAAGGGTAGTGAGTGGTGGGATGAAGAAGTAAGAGTATTAGTGAAAGAGAAGAGAGAGGCATTTGGACGATTTTTGCAGGGAAAAAATGCAATTGAGTGGGAGATGTATAAAAGAAAGAGACAGGAGGTCAAGAGAAAGGTGCAAGAGGTGAAAAAAAGGGCAAATGAGAGTTGGGGTGAGAGAGTATCATTAAATTTTAGGGAGAATAAAAAGATGTTCTGGAAGGAGGTAAATAAAGTGCGTAAGACAAGGGAGCAAATGGGAACTTCAGTGAAGGGCGCAAATGGGGAGGTGATAACAAGTAGTGGTGATGTGAGAAGGAGATGGAGTGAGTATTTTGAAGGTTTGTTGAATGTGTTTGATGATAGAGTGGCAGATATAGGGTGTTTTGGTCGAGGTGGTGTGCAAAGTGAGAGGGTTAGGGAAAATGATTTGGTAAACAGAGAAGAGGTAGTGAAAGCTTTGCGGAAGATGAAAGCCGGCAAGGCAGCAGGTTTGGATGGTATTGCAGTGGAATTTATTAAAAAAGGGGGTGACTGTATTGTTGACTGGTTGGTAAGGTTATTTAATGTATGTATGACTCATGGTGAGGTGCCTGAGGATTGGCGAAATGCGTGCATAGTGCCATTGTACAAAGGCAAAGGGGATAAGAGTGAGTGCTCAAATTACAGAGGTATAAGTTTGTTGAGTATTCCTGGTAAATTATATGGGAGGGTATTGATTGAGAGGGTGAAGGCATGTACAGAGCATCAGATTGGGGAAGAGCAGTGTGGTTTCAGAAGTGGTAGAGGATGTGTGGATCAGGTGTTTGCTTTGAAGAATGTATGTGAGAAATACTTAGAAAAGCAAATGGATTTGTATGTAGCATTTATGGATCTGGAGAAGGCATATGATAGAGTTGATAGAGATGCTCTGTGGAAGGTATTAAGAATATATGGTGTGGGAGGAAAGTTGTTAGAAGCAGTGAAAAGTTTTTATCGAGGATGTAAGGCATGTGTACGTGTAGGAAGAGAGGAAAGTGATTGGTTCTCAGTGAATGTAGGTTTGCGGCAGGGGTGTGTGATGTCTCCATGGTTGTTTAATTTGTTTATGGATGGGGTTGTTAGGGAGGTAAATGCAAGAGTTTTGGAAAGAGGGGCAAGTATGAAGTCTGTTGGGGATGAGAGAGCTTGGGAAGTGAGTCAGTTGTTGTTC
>NC_092237.1:26852706-26870206 GCF_036320965.1 Panulirus ornatus | reverse complement strand
ATATATATATATACATATATATATATATATATATATATATATATATATATATATATATATATATATATATATATATATATATATATGTATATATATATATATATATATATATATATATATATATATATATATATATACATATATATATATATATATATATATATATATATATATATATATATATATATATATATATGTATATATATATATATATATATATATATATATATATATATATATATATATATATATATATATATATATATATATATATATATATATATATATATAAATATTTATACATATATATATAATCTTTAAATTGGTACATGGTTCAGGCTGAAGGTTTGTTTGTACGCTTACAAATAAGGTTTTAGACTTTGTGCACACATGCACAAGGTTAGGAAACGGGACAATATGAGAATAAAACTCTCTTCCCGTAATAGACAAACACACAGACAGACTGACTGAATAACTGACTCTTTCTTATAGATTGGTTAACAATCTGTTAATGATATATGATATATGATCAGGAAGCAAATCTTTATCCAGTACACAAGAAGCCAAAAATTAGCACAAAATATGTCATTAAAGATGTCTCCATCTTATTGTTTTTAGTATTTCATCAAAAGATTGTCAAAACACGTTATGTTTTAGTAACGTATGGCAGAATAGCGTGGTGGGATCGTCTTGACATTTGATTCCAAATCAAAAACAACAATTTGTATTGATATTTATGTTATCATACTTCCCTTAAGGTGCCCCATAATGTCGGGGTGACGGTATATAGCTGTGTCTGGAAAAGTCTTGAAAAAGACTTTCACTGCAAGACAGCAAGAGAAATAAATGATCCTGGTAATGATCATGGTAACTGTTCGTAAAGTTCAAAGTCTGAACAACGTCCAGGAACTAGTTAACTTTATCATTGGTAATGATTGTTTCTGCACCGAATCACCTGAAAATTTACAAGTTATAACAGTAAGTCTGTGATATTCCTAAATGTCTCCTTACTCAAGCAACTACCACTTGTATTCTGCGCGAGGCAGCCCGAACGCCTCAAGGCCAGGTCTCCTGGGAATAAGAACTTAGACTCCAAAGGGATTTGACAACCACACATATCAAACAGATCTTTCCATTCCAGTACCGGCAGGTTCACTTATCACAAACCCATTCACATTACGATAATGTCTTTGCCTTTCCCATAACTATTTCATCTGCGGCCCAATGTTGCAAAGTAACATATATTTACTCTCTCCCATGAGGTCATCGAAGCGCGAAAAAGGGCCATAAAATCTGTGAGGTTATTTCATCATCTCCAGAGTCATAAATTTTCCAAAAGATAATATACAATATGCCGTTAGTATGTAACATCGTTACTGTAATCCAATAAAAACTACAACAACGTTCGTCCTCTTTATAGCTTTCTGTGGCAGAATGTCACTGAAAATGGGGCTTCAAGTACGAACTCTGAGATTATATGATTTTAAAGCAGTAGAGGAGCGTAAGGTGAAAAGAGAATAAAATACTGTAAACTCAGTTTCCTTATGTTTTAATTATGAATGCTAAGAATATTGTGGAGTAAGGAGAAACCCTGACTCTTGCCTCGTCTTGCGTCCTACAATCGTCCTCTGAAGACGGTGAAAGCCAAATGTCAGTTCGACGAGCTGTCCCTGGGTCTTCGACGATATGTCAGCCAAGGCTTTTATCTGCAGCTACAGTGAAGAGGACCGAGTCTGAGATATTGATATGTGTTCAATAACCCATGTTAGAGCCGTTACCTTAGGTGCATATGCTTACCCAGAGATAATACAAAGCAGATTGGAACAAAGAATTTCCACCAGAGGTAAGGGAGAGAGGAATATTGTGTTGAAGGAGAGGAGTGAGAAGAGAGAAGAGGAAGCCAGAATTGACTTCTTATATAAAATATTAAACTGGTCCTTCTTCCGCTGCAACTTATATGGCTCTTGTATACATCAGAATTACTTCCAATGACAAGTAAAAAAAGAAAATATGTATTCTCTGTATTGATTCATAATACAAACTTATTTGCATTTCATCTAAAAGCAGAAAGGGACTAGCAAGTTGAGGAAGCAGTTGTTGGTAGAGGTCCTCATGTTAAACAGTTACTTAGTGTGTATGTAGCTTGCCGTGCTTGTGTAAGATAAATCAAACACAAGAGTTTCACATAGTAATCTGAGGTTCGAGGTGATTACAATAGGTGGTAATTTACTAAGAGACAACGGGGTTGTTGACCCAGGTACTGGGGCACAAAAGAACTCCTCCCGTCAGCGGGTTATACTGATTGCTGGAGAGAAACATTATTGGGTTTGATTAGTTCAAGGGAGAACTCCTTACAGAGTTTCATGGGCAAGGCAGTGGATGCAGTGGAAGTCTTTACCTTGAAGCTGTGTACCGCTCTGGCGACTTCAGGTTCATGCAATGACTTGAGGATGTTCGGATGGTTGATGGGCTGAGCGGCGGGCAGTGTCAAAGTGGGATGGTCTCTGGCAGATGGAGGTAAAGTGATTGCAAATATGTTCAGCTGCTTCTTCATTGGAGAAGTTATTAACGAGGGGGAAGGAGGGAGTTTGTTGGTTCAACCTGCTCAACCCTCTCACCTTCCCCTGCCGCTGGTTAACGGACTGTTTCAGATGCTTTGGCAATGCGAAATTCTACCTTCTTGTATCATTATATGAAATCAAACAAAGAGTGACACAAACACGTAAGAATACAGAAACCCTCAACGCACACAAACCCACGCATACATAAATGCATATCGTATGCATTACTGGTGTTCATCACAAGAATAATGAGGGTCAGTTGGGATATGAAAAAGATTTAATCGAGCCACAAAAATAAATCATCAACATCGTACTTGAGATACACACAGAGAATGATAGTTAAAGATAAACACTTCATTTATCATTAAAGATACAACCTAATTTATTATGATGATTATACATGAAATTCATCTCTGGCCACAGAGAAAGTAATCTTTTTTTCAAAGATGCCGATATCAGTTATCAGTACTTCAAAGGAGAAGTCAGAAAATCGAATCCTTCCAGGTTGTTTGTACTGTATTAGCAGAAGAGATTAGAGTAAACAGCTCAGCGCGGGGAGGGTAGACAACCAAACTAATGATTTGAAGAAATGGCTGTAACGTTTGGAAATGTTGGGTCTGTTGCGGCATAACAGATATAATATTACAGAACCTTTTCTTCTCCCACGTTGAGGAGATGTTCTTGCTCCCATTCATCTGTCCTCGTCGTGATGTCTATATTACTGAACTGTTAAAAGACCCACCCGGCAACACTACAACTTTGTATGAGAACAGTATCCCCACGCGGACACTACACATCTAATACATTATTCGCTATTAGTCAGTCTACTGTATGAGGTGGAGTTGACTTGGAGGGAAGCTGACCGGGAGGGAACTGGTGGGAGTTAAATTGTACCAGATGCCAATTATTCATCTGATTCCCCAACGGAAATGATGATAATAAAAAGATAACGAATAAGATAAATTGAGCAAACGGCTCACAGTTATGTAAGGACATCCACACATGGCTTCCTCACCAAGACACGTAGCGTCCAGGGGTCAGTGCTGGGGTCTTGATGTGCTGGCAACATCCTGTGTGGCGGCAACAGCAGCCAGCTCCCCAACCGATGGTGATGGTGGTGGATGAGGGCGATGATTATATTTCACGTCCTAGAAAATAACGAGGCAATGTTTCATAATTTCTATTGTTCACAATCAATCTTTCTTTTATTCAGAAAGATATTGCTTGTATCAAACTGACCTGATGACTGTTTGGTATATGTAGAAATGTAAGAAGCAGGTTGATCACTTTGCAGACGAGGCAGTAAATAAATTCACACCGTTTCACATTTCCAAGAATAAATTCCAACATCAAATTCTATGGAAAGTTACCAAATTCATTTTATTTACTAGAATATACATTGGTTTGTTTCTTTGCCTCTTTTTCATCTAAAGGGAAGACTTTCAGCATCCTAATAGTATAAAATGCTTTCTGCCCTTAAGGAATTAATGTTTTCATATGGACAAAGCCTGAGGCATGACGATCATAAATCAGCATCACGAACTAGTAATCTATTCCAGTGTACATAACTTACGTTGTAATAAGCATATATATTAGAAACGTAACTTAAGGAAAGTAGACACTTTGCACAGTGCTTAGGGTACAGCAGCTTCACATGGTCCTCAGCAGATGATAGTAGAAATAGGTTCTTGTTTTCTTTTTCATATAATCTACAACGGATATCTATTTGTTTCGTTTGTAGAGTTTTGATAATCTGACTGGTATGTAAAACATTGTATTTTGCATCACTTGAGGACCTTGACCTGTCTCTCTTCTTGTGACACACCGTTAGTCACTACAGACCTTCTACAGTGCAAATTGCATGACTGATATGGCGACCAGACACTACTAAAATCGAGTATGTCATATGATTGTGTCCACAAGCAATGCTGTGTCTTACTTCGCACTATCTGGCACCATGCATTAATTTATCAGACAATCCGAGTAAAGACAAGTGCCATAACACACTCCAACCTCAGCCAACTCCAGCAATAGAAAGCCGTTACTTTAACAAATACTGTAGTTATCATGACCAGAATACAAGAGGAGTTTTGTTGTAAATGTGTTGTCATGTTGTCTGCTAATGGTATTTCTAGAGGCTGAAAATGTTGGAGACAAGTTAAGGTTGATATGTGACGTAGCTGCTACGTATGAAAATGGTGGAGAAAAATGGAGTGACAAGCAACTGGCACCTTTGTAAATGGTGGAGAATAAAGGGATCATTGATAGCCGGCAGGTTTGTAAATAGTGGAGAACGAAGGGGCTATGCCTGTAAACCATATAACTGTGGAGACGCAAAAAAAAATGTCAGCTGTGAATCAGAGCTGATAATTTGTCAATTATGTTTTTAAATATAACTTTCTCTTTTGCATTAACCTACTGTTATTGGAAATAATTTCATGTGTTAACACTAATGTTAAGAAAAAGTGATATGTCTCATCAGAAGTAAAAAGTTCACTTCTTTGTATTAATTAAGACCGATCTATCCTGATTTAGTTGCTTAGATAAGGAATGTCGACGTTTGATAATTTTGAAGACGTAAAAGATAACCCCTTAAGTTTTTGTAGTTGAATAACATAGGTCCTCTAAACAGAGTCCCAAGGGTTCGTCCATTCGTGAGTCAGCATGATAGCTCGCTGATACACTCTCCTCTTTCTGTCCTTTTCTTTTTTCCTTTCAGGTTGGGCGACCAGAACTGTACCTAATGATCAGAGTGGGGACATACCATTGAGTTGTAAACAGCTAGGAATACTTTCTTAAGAGTTGCCTTTACATGCCAGACTGATGAAGACTAAATTCTGTTACTGTGATCAAGGCTCTTATGCTCACTTAGTTTTAGGTCATCGGAGATCATTACATCTAGGTATTTTTCTTTGTTTACATTATGCATTTTAATAGGTTCCAACAGTAGCTTTTCGTCTCAGTTTCATTACCAGTGTATGAAATTTTTTACCCCTCGAAATAAAGATTCATTTGCCGCTTGAGAGCTAATCAGTTTGTCTGTGTCAGTTTGCGGTTGTAGAGGTTAGATCTCTGTTGTAGCTTTACTTCCCAGGTTACTGTCGTCTGTGAATTTTGGCATCTTATCGTATGATTCATCATCGATGTCAGTGATATATGTGAGAATGAGATTTCGAACGCTACTTATCACGTCTAATCATTCCTAGGCTGACTGTTATGACCCACCATAATTCTCTTTTCCTCTCTCTCTCTCTCTCTCTCTCTCTCTCTCTCTCTCTCTCTCTCTCTCTCTCTCTCTCTCTCTCTCTCTCTCTCTCTCTCTCTCTCTCTCTCTCTCTCTCTGTTATCTTCTCCTTTCGTCTTACACAAACACTGGGCCACTGAGCTGCTCACATGTCGACTTAGCACCATTAACCCCAACAACTCTAGTATGTCGCATACCAGCACTCTCCCGCGCTAACCGTGAGCACTCAGCTTGTGATAGAAAATAATCAGAGCCGAATTTGCAGTCTCGAGCCCTTGTGCTCTCCCAGCTGTGACACACACACACACACACACACCATATCTAGTAGTAGGCATAGTCACCCTGTACGTTTCATTGCTTTACTGTTGTAATTGTGATTCAAAGTGATTTTGATTGCGATAATTCTAGTCTAACGTGTGTTTACTGTATGTATCTATCCTGATCATTATGTGAGACCCAGCATTGTTTTAATGTCATGTTATTACCGTCTAAGTTTCTGTCAGAGTTTATAATTATCAATCAAAGGCGGTGTATAACACTGACCCATAAGCCCATCACAATTATCCCACCTGGGTTTCACCTAACACAATGCCTCATCCATGAATACAGTAAACCTATGCTCTCTTTACCTCAACTACACGAGGGTTTCTGGCATCTATCCCATAAAACACATTCTCTCCGTCTCTAGAACAAGATTTGACATAACATGATTGACACCATCATTTGTTCAACATCTTTTTTTTCAAATATTTTGATGTTACATTTCTATGTGATTTTCCGGTGCTGAATCGCAACGTCGCCACTGGTTGAGGCTGCCTGAATGGTGTCCCAGAGCCTCCTTGACAAACATCAAGGACTAGAACCATTTCCACTTTCCCGGACACAGCTCCCAGACCCTGACTTTGTCAGATCTAACATTCTACTTTCACCCCTGAACGTCTTCTCTCTGAAACCCAGGTGATCAAGGCTGCTTCTCTTGTACACTATTAAGCTTCTATAATCTTTGTCATCTTTTCTGCTACAAGAGTGGCGTTTGCGCCAAGTATAACGCAAAGATTTTCATTTCTTGCACCGTGGATCCTGAGTCTCCTAACTTTGATACCATGTGGATCAAAATTTCTTTACCCTCTCTCTTTTTATGATATATATACCCTCACCCAAGAAAGAGAAAAAAATCCTGCAACTGTGAACAGTCTTCGACTAACTGGTCTCCCACCAGGTAGCATTGCTCTCCTCACACCCACGTGCTGAAATCCTTTATGAAGGATTCATAATCCTTTATGAAAGATTTCACTGTACACCACAAGGACTAGTCAGGCTCTACGAGGATCATCTCGCGCGCGGGGCAGAAGAATTTTCTTTTTCTTCGCTAAGCGATCGGGATCACCCAACACAGTTCCCCGCCGTCATGAACACTCTCCCAACACTAACGATATCTAGTTTTTTTTAACTTCTGAACCATTCCATTACGCTGGTCAACAAAACTGAACAGTTTTCTCATCAAGGATGCAGTGTAACTTTAATAGAACTATTTCCGATATACATTACGAATTTTTACTCCGTTACAGTACAACCCGTCTCATTTTCTTTCTACGGATATACACTTTTCAGTTCAACTGCAGCTACATGATGCATGTGAGAAAGTAGAAAGATAAGATTTGTACCAGCTTAAACTATGTATTGCAGAAATTCAGTATTCCTGGGTAGGAGGTATACAAAGAAGATACTATCCAGAAGGACAAGCTAAAAACGTTGAGCTTTTAACCTACTATGGCGATCTTCACAAGCTAAAAGCGCTGAGCTTTGGACCTCCTACGGTGCTTTGACTCACGTTCATCCCTGTGCAACATCCAGCAGTAATCTGCAAGCATTCCTTCATTTCAGAAACCCTGGTATCAATGCTCCATCGCGCTGATGTCCTGATGGAAGCGCTCTCCTTGTTCGTCAGGCACTGCTCAAGGTTCCCCGCTAAACGTCCAGATGTGAATGGAGGAAATGTGCCTTGAGTGACATCCTACATCCCATAGCAGCATAGGATCTCAGAAGTCTTTTCACGCTGCCTTCAAAATCCGGAGATCCTATGTTTCCTATGGAATTTTCACATAGCTAACCGAAAGAGTTCCAGGCCTCCAACTCCAAGTCATCAAGATGTGTGCTGATATTGGGGTCTTTCAGGAATTCCTTTATCTGCGGACCGACGAGGATGCCTTCTTTCAACTTGGCCATAGTGATCTTAGGAAGTTTTTCCACCACATGCTTGAATCCTTTCGAGTTTCTCTTTGCTAAAGTTTTCATAAATTGCTTCATGTGATCAAGCTTCATGTGGAGCGGGAGAAGAAGAACATTTTGTGAATCAACGAGAGGCTTATCCTGGACACTCGAGATTTCTGGCTCATGTCTTCGTTGAGGCCAGTCCAACTCCATGTAATGCCTGGAAGCTGCTCGATTATCCAAGAGACAAAGAAACAGCAGTATTTCGTGAATCCTGACTGCATTCCCATCAGCATGCCGATCACTTTCAAGTCCCCACATATTTTGTAGATGTAATTGTTATGTTCTACGGCATCTAAGAGCGCCTGCATGTTCTTGTAACACTCTTTCTTGTGCACCTAATGTCCGACAGGAACGGAGTGTTTCTTGTCCCATTATGGAGCAGCATCGCTTTCAGACTTCTCTTAGATAAGTCGATGAACAAACGCCATTGAGAGGGCATCCACAGAAAAATGAGAAGTAAGAGTCTGACCCCTTTTCTTGAAATAAGTTATGCGAGCATCCCTCTTGAGCAGACATATTCATTTTAGACGAGATGCTAAAATTTCAGCTTTATCTTTCGGCATTGCCAAATCTCTTTCTTTGGTTCGTCGTCAAGTACAAACTCTGCATCTGACCGTTCCCGTTTCTTCCAATACAGCAGCAGCTTTCTCACCATACTCTTCTTCGTCGCAACTTTAGATGTCGTCCTCCGGTGGTAGTGGGATGGGAAGATTGTCAATGTTGAACGGCACTGGTCGTTTTGTGGAGTCCAGGCTACGGTAGACAATCTTGTGCTTGTTTTTAGCAGAAAACCCAGTGATATTGACCATGTGATATGATCCTTCTTTTTCTTTCATATCATGGGAACTGCAAAAGGCATTTTTTTTCTCGTGAAAAGTAGGCGTGAAACAAGAAAACGGACTGCAATTTCGAAATCAGCGTCCAAGACTACATCAAGCACATCACAAGCCATGTGTGATGAAAATTAGGTGCTGCCCAGTGTTATCAATACATTATTCATATCCCCTTGGGGGTCCTTCCAACACAATCTTATTTCCATTTCTTCTGATTAGGTACGTCCGCCTTTTATCATTCGCTTCAGTTCACCCTTTACCCATCCCTCGACATGGTAACTCTAGGGTAGCTCAGCAGTCATCCCTGAGCAGCTTCGCTGCTGACTTTCTCCAGGACTAGTGTTGTTCCGTTGGCTGAGATGAATTTGTGGAATACATTTTAGCGTGATGGAGTCGCACGTACCGTCTTCCACTAAATCTTTCGTTCCCAAACCGTGGTATGATATCTCCCGCTATTGCGTCAGAGTCGGAGCGCACGGAACCGTGAAACTCTTCCCTTACCCTGAATGTTACTCCACTTTCATCTGTGGACAGAATCATTGCAGATCTGTATTCCATAAAGTGAGGCAGCCTCACAGAGAGACAGTGGATTGAAATATTTCGTCTACTGACAAATCTTTTTGGTTCCTAACCAACGATGTCTGCAATGACTTACGTAATCCAACCTTTCCTCCTCTCTTCCGACCTGTTCAATCTGTAGTTCTCTCTCCTGCCTATTTATTACGTCGCTCTTTTTGGTGCCTTAATTTCCTTTGTGTCAACTTTAGATGATTTTCCTTTTATTCCTCTCCCTCATCACCGTCTCCCACTGAACCTACGCCGTTGGCTACATATTCTGTGTACAGGGTCTTCCAAGTACTCTCTCAGCTCTAGTGGACACAGCGTATAGCCCTGATGCCTCCTTGAGTCCTGAAGAAGCGTTCCTCTGAGCTAGCTCAATCATTGTGCATTTTTCTAAAAAAAACTCGGACTTTTCCTTCCTTTTGGCAATCCTTAGCGCAACCATCCGTGAGAAGGGACGACCGCTCTTACCCCTCCAACCATCGCCTTATTGCTCTCACTTCTTGGAAACTCTCCTCGGCTGTCTCATTTTTCATTCCCTCCTCTCTCATCACTAGCATGAATTTAGCAGTGTTACGTCTACTGGTGATCTCTGCTGTGTGAGTCACCTCTGCTCCTCCTCTCTTAGGGATTTTGGTGACATATTCTTCGCAACTCTCGAGAACATTTGACAGGGTGCGGCATAAATCTTGGCTTTCTAAACTCGCTTTTTTTTCTGGATCTCTCAGTTACTTAATGCACAATTTTCTTTCTGGCCGTCCCGCTGCAGTAGCTGTTGATAGAGGGACTTCCTCCTCCTATCTTATCAGTATTACTTTGAGTTCTGTCCTATCGCTTACTTCCTTTTTTATTCTTTAAATGATCTTCCTTGTACCTCTAACCGTATTGACTCTCATGCTGATGATTCCACTTTCCACATTTCAACTCTTCCTCCCATCCTCCTCAAAATACTTGTTTTTTTTTTTTTCCAGTACTGAACAATTTTCCTCTCTCATTTCAGACCTGTACAGCATATCATAATAGGGGAAGAGTAAGCTGGTCAATATAACTAGTGGTAACATGCAATTTCTCTATATATCTCTATCGAAGAACCATTCATTTCCTTCTGTTCAATTTCAAAACACCACATTCAATCTTGTAATAGCCATGTTGGGCGTATCCCTGTCTTCCATAATATCCAGGGAACGGCACATAATCATCATTACAAAGTCTGCTTCTCAGAAGGTGGGAGTATTACGTGTCAATACATGGGAATGACAGACGGACCTGATGGTCCATAACGAGGTTATATGTAAAAAGGAAATAACTACAATAAAAGAGTAGAGATAACTCTCTTAACTATTTCTCTTGTGAGCATCTATTTCATAACTACGGGGGCATTGTTCGCTCGCATGGAAAATTTCACACACATCTGGGGTGGTTCGTCTTCCAAGTCTCGAGCAACTAGACTGGAATCAAAAGCCTTTCGCTTCATCAATTCTCCTGGTATTACCTGTCATCAACCATCCCTCACCATACACCAAGATGTTGTTGTTCTCTCTTCAATCTATAATATTTTGGACACTGTTCTCTTGAGCTGTCTGCGTGTGTTCCCTTCTCCACGGCTAAGGCCTGAGGCACGTGCTTGGCTGCTGTTTTTCATAGTTTGTGTAGAGACTGACCGCTCGAGAGTTAACTGTTATGAAGCCTCCTTCTTACCTCGAGGTTCTAAGCTGCAGAATTCTATGTCTTCTTATCGTCTTCTATTCTCCATATAACCTTTGTTGCCTTCAAGAGTCAGATCTACAGACCACAGAGTAATTTCTACATTCTCTTTCTTTCATTGTATTTATTTCCCCGAGATGGCCTTTGATTAGGCCATTTTTTTTCTCATGAATTTTCGGTCTCTATAAGATGAAACAAAAACCAGATTGTTTTTCGAGGAAACATGTCAGAGAACTGGAAACTAACAAACATCACTCTAATGATCAGAAAAAGGTGTTAAGAAATGTGCGCACCTCTGGAAACGATACAAACGTACTAGGTAAGTTTACATTTTCTTCGACAACGAAATGAATGTGATAATAGAGCCAATTTAGTTCCCATAGCAAAGTCCCTGTCTTACAACCGGCATCTCTGATAAAACAAGCAATTACTGGGGCACAAAGATATCGTCTGATATCATCTGCTTGGCTATTCAGGTAGCCTTTGATAAGATCGCGCTTAAAACACTGTGATGTAAAACAAAGGGTAACAGTGCAGACAGTGAACTATACAGCTGGGTAAGAGACTGGCTAACGTTTAGAAAACGGCAAAGTCTTAGATAAGAAGCCTCCAGTTCTGAATTGGAAATAGTGTTATACAACTCGGCTCCACCCCTGACCTAGATTCTAAGCTTAATATATGGATGATCTAGAAATAGGTCTAACTATTGACGATACAGCGATAAGACCTGGGTTAGAATCCAAGGATGGATATGGAATGTACCAGTATGGTCCTAATAGTGGTAACAGTATTCAAGGAAATCAAATGTAAGATTATGTTTTAAAGAAATTTAACTTCAGACATGCTGTTTAAGGAAGCTCTTGCAGAGGTGAAGCAAGACAGAGTCTTGGAATATTTTTAGTAACAATACAAAATCTAGTGAATGGAAAAGCAAGTAAACACAGGAATGAGAATTACTGTAACAAATTCGTTACAAAATATCAGCCAAAATATTGATCCTCTGTATTTTGTTAGTAAGACTTCATCTTCAGTAAGTGGAAAAGGTTTGGTCTCCAGTCATCTAAAACAGCGTTATCCAAAGCTTTTGCACATTGTACCCCTTATTACCTTCTTCTACTATTAAGTGCCCCCATGACTGATTAACTCAATATTTAGAAGAATAATACAAATTAAATTAAAATTTCGCATAATTTGAATGCTGGACAATAAGTTATCATTTAGTATAGTAAAGGAAAAAAGACTAACGGTATCACATGGAAATGCTTGAAAATTATTTACAACTCAATGTGAAATGTGGGACTGATGTTCAATGATGATTTTCACCATTCTGGGAGATAGAGAGGATACTGCAGTAATCAGGCTTTGTTCCAGGTTCATGTATAGTCTGTTTCTCTGTTTTGACTTGATAACGTTCATTGCATAGAAAGATGCTTCACAAAGGTAGGTAGACCCAACGTGCAGAAATTTTACCACAACCTTCCTTACACAGCTTCAAAACCGTGTGTGGGTTGAGCTTTCAAATATGAGTTTGAGGCCACGATCTGAACATAGATCGTGGTAGCGGTTCCTGAAGGCAAAGGAAGCTTCTTCATATTATTATCAGATAGGAGGAATAGATTTCTAACCCAATCCAGCTGTACAGATCTCTCATATATGTCAGGAAAATAAGATTTAAAAGCACTGATAAAGTTGGTCAAATATTCCACAATAACTGGTTTCACGGTCTGGCCCTCATCATTGTTACTGGAAAAGTAAGGATCTGACGGAGGAAAACACGTAAAATCTCCCCCTGAGGATATCTCATTCCACAACTCCATTATCTTTTGAAAACGGTCGACTTTATCTTATAAGTTTAGAATGTTTGTATCATTGCCCTGCAGAGACAAAATTAACTCATCTAATTTGCTAAATATTTTCTGCAAGATATGCCAGTTGTGCAAGCCGAGTAGTGCTTTCAAAATATGAGACATGAGGAGATCCATGTTCTGATAAAAAAGCGCCTTCCTCATCTCGCATCTCGAACAACCTAGCGAATACCCTTCCTGTCGACAGCCAGCGCACCTTTGTGTGCAACAGTGGCTCTATGTGCTCAGATCCTATGTTTACGAATAGTCTGTGAAACAGGCGTGTATCAAGTGGCCTTGACTTTATAAAGCTGGTTACTTTGAAGTCATCATTCAATATTCGATAGAACTCTGAACAAATTTTTTGAATGTTAATGATTCTCTGTGAATGATGCAGAGTGTCCACTGCACATCAGGATTTTCCTTCTAAATCCATGCAACGAGTCCCTTCACTTTCATGGGCATGGATGGAACAGCGTCTGTACACACGCTAATGCAAGATTTCCAACTAAGCCTTTATTCAGAGAAGAACTGATTAATGACATTGAAGATGGCTTCCCCAGTCAAGTGCTCAAATCTTTTTTGCAAATAGTACAAGTTCATTTATACCAACTCTATCAATGTATTCTACAGATGAGACAAGTTGATCCTGTCCACTGACGCCAGTCGATTCGTCAGGTTAAAGTGAAAAAGACTGGGTAGTTTTCAGCTTATTTACAACTTGGTCAATAGTATCCATACTCATTTATATCTATCCTTCTAGAAACAGTTTGTTGTTACAAAGGAAAAGCCTTTACTTGGTCAACTGCCTTTTTATCTAGCATTTTTCTTTAGAGCCATCACAACTGCAGCTAGCAATATCAGTTCTTCATCCATATTAAATGGCTTTCTAGCTTCAGCAACTCATAAAGATACAGCTAAAGATGCTTCTAGAGCTTTGCTTGATATTGTTGAGGCTTTCTTAATTGTTGTCTGGGGACATTTAAAATCAGAAAGTTTACTTTGGAAAACTTCGCCGGTTTGCCAACATGATACTGATATTTTGTGTTAAGGTGACTTTGGAGGTGAGCTGGTTTGATACTACTGTCGGCCAACTTCTCCCGACAAAAGAAGCACAAAGATTCCAGAGAATCAGAATTCGTAAAAGTAAATCCAATAAACACATCATCCTCCTTGTATTACACATATTTCGGTAGGTCTGCTTTCTTTTTGTTGACAGCTGCCTGATATCCTTCACCTGCGTTGCTGCTGCGGCTGCTACAGCTATCACGTTTTAACCCTCCATCCATATTTCTTGCTGCTAAAGAAATAACTGTGTGTGTAAGCTTATATGCGAATTTGAAAAAGAGATATTCACATTTTCACTCATAAGACGAAACTGAGCAAGAATGACCAGAGCGAGGAGTTCAGCATTGCTCCCGTACGCATCTGGTCCCGTATTCTCTCGATCCCCTTCTCCCTTAATTTCCATGTCGTTCATCTTAATTTTTGCTCTGTTCTCTTGGAAACTGTGTAAGTGTTGTGGTTATTCAATAATTCTAAGTTCTTAAACAATCCCCCATGCATGTACAAGCATGCTCAGTAAAGTTACTGATCCAAGATGCCATATGACCTATATGTGATAGTTGAAAAAAAAATTCATCATCTTTTCACGTACACCTTTGAGCAATGCTGCGTGCCCCCAAGGGTACACAGTTTTGACAACACTGATCTATAAGACAAGATTTGCTTGAAAGCGTTAAGAGAAGACCAACTACTTTATGTCCAGAACAAAGATGCAAACCATAGGAAGCGAAAAGAAGGAACTAAAACCATTCCTCTTACAGAGATGCTGGCTCCGTTGTGACTTCATAAGACGTATCAAGATATCAAAATAAATCATATCGATATAGACATTACGTTCGCGACACACGAGCACATGACAAGCAGGAATATTGGACAAAAGCTCTGGGGAAAAACATTTCGCATCGATATGAAGAAATTTATCTTGGTAAGATGCCTGCCTACTGATCTCACATAGCCATAACAATAGGATCATTTAAGAAGAAACTAAACTATTAATTCTAGCCAGTAAGTTATCATGAAGTAGATAGAACTGTATGACGATCCCGAATTACCTAACCTCGTTACAAGCCATTGGATATTCTGTTTACCGTGTTCTCTATTTGCTCTCTCTCTCTCTCTCTCTCTCTCTCTCTCTCTCTCTCTCTCTCTCATCTCTCTCTCTCTCTCTCTCTCTATTTATATATATATACATATATATATATATATATATATATATATATATATATATATATATATATATATATATATATATATATATATATATATATATATATATTTCTTTTTTTCTTTTTTTTTTTTTGCCGCTGTCTCCCGCGTTTGCGAGGTAGCGCAAGGAAACAGACGAAAGAAATGGCCCAACCCACCCCCATACACATGTATATACATACGTCCACACACGCAAAATATACATACCTACACAGCTTTCCATGGTTTACACTAGACGCTTCACATGCCCCGATTCAATCCACTGACATCACGTCAACCACGGTATACCACATCGCTCCAATTCACTCTATTCCTTGCCCTCCTTTCACCCTCCTGCATGTTCAGGCCCCGAACACACAAAATCTTTTTCACTCCATCTTTCCACCTCCAATTTGGTCTCCCTCTTCTCCTCGTTCCCTCCACCTCCGACACATATATCCTCTTGGTCAATCTTTCCTCACTCATTCTCTCCATGTGCCTAAACCATTTCAAAACACCCTCTTCTGCTCTCTCAACCACGCTCTTTTTATTTCCACACATCTCTCTTACCCTTACGTTACTTACTCGATCAAACCACCTCACACCACACATTGTCCTCAAATATCTCATTTGCAGCACATCCATCCTCCTCCGCACAACTCTATCCATAGCCCACGCCTCGCAACCATACAACATTGTTGGAACCACTATTCCTTCAAACATACCCATTTTTGCTTTCCGAGATAATGTTCTCGACTTCTACACATTCTTCAAGGCTCCCAGAATTATCGCCCCCTCCCCCACCCTATGATCCACTTCCGCTTCCATGGTTCCATCCGCTGCCAGATCCACTCCCAGATATCTAAAACAATTCACTTCCGCCAGTTTTTCTCCATTCAAACTCACCTCCCAATTGTCTTGACCCTCAACCCTACTGTACCTAATAACCTTGCTCTTATTCACATTTACTCTTACCTTTCTTCTTTCACACACTTTACCAAACTCAGTCACCAGGTTCTGCAGTTTCTCACATGAATAAGCCACCAGCGTTTTATCATCAGCGAACAACAACTGACTCACTTCCCAAGCTCTCTTATCCACAACAGACTTCATACTTGCTCCTCTTTCCAAAACTCTTGCATTCACCTCACTAAAAACCAAATCCATAAACAAATTGAACAACCATGGAGACATCACACACCCCTGCCGCAAATCTACATTCACTGAGAACCAATCACTTTCCTGTCTTCCTACACGTACACATGCCATACATCATCGATAAAAACTTTTCACTGCTTCTAAGAACTTGCCTTCCACACCATATATACTTAATACCTTCCACAGAGCATCCCTATCAACTCTATCATATGACTTCTCCAGATCCATAAATGCTACATACAAATCCATTTGCTTTTATAAGTATTTCTCACATACATTCTTCAAAGTAAACTCCTGACCCACACATCCTCTACCACTTCTGAAACCACACTGCTCTTCCCCAATCTGATGCTGTGTACATGCCTTCACCCTCTCAATCAATACCCTCCCGTATAATTTACTAGGATTACTCAACAAACTTATACCACTGTAATTTGAGCACTCACTCTTATCCCCTTTGCCTTTGTACAATGGCACTATGCACGCATTCCGCCAATCCTCAGGCACCTCACCATGAGTCATACATACATTAAATAAACTTACCAACCAGTCAATAATACAGTCACCCCCTTTTTTAATAAATTCCACTGCAATACTATCCAAACCTGCTGCTTTGCCGGCTTTCATCTTCCGCAAAGCTTTTACTACCTCGTCTCTGTTTACCAAATCATTTTCCCTAACCCTCTCACTTTGCACACCACCTCGACCAAAACACCCTATATCTGCCACTCTATCATCAAACACATTCAACAAACCTTCAAAATACTCACCCCATCTCCTTCTCACATCACCACTACTTGTTATCACCTCCCCATTTGCGCCCTTCACTGAAGTTCCCATTTCCTCCATTGTCTTACGCACTTTATTTACCTCCTTCCAGAACATCTTTTTATTCTCCCTAAGATTTAATGATACTCTTTCACCCCAACTCTCATTTGCCCTCTTTTGCACCTCTTGCACCTTTCTCTTGACCTCCTGTCTCTTTCTTTTATACATCACCCAATCAATTGCACTTTTTCAATGCAAAAATCGTCCAAATGCCTCTCTCTTCTCTTTCACTAATAATCTTAC
>NC_092237.1:26792706-26847706 GCF_036320965.1 Panulirus ornatus | reverse complement strand
TAGGGAATCAGTGATGGATTGCGCAAAAGATGCTTGTGGCATGAGAAGAGTGGGAGGTGGGTTGATTAGAAAGGGTAGTGAGTGGTGGGATGAAGAAGTAAGAGTATTAGTGAAAGAGAACAGAGAGGTATTTGGACGATTTTTGCAGGGAAAAAATGCAATTGAGTGGGAGATGTATAAAAGAAAGAGACAGGAGGTCAAGAGAAAGGTGCAAGAGGTGAAAAAAAGGGCAAATGAGAGTTGGGGTGAGTGAGTATCATTAAATTTTAGGGAGAATAAAAAGATGTTCTGGAAGGAGGTAATAAAGTGCGTAAGACAAGGGAGCAAATGGGAACTTCAGTGAAGGGCGCAAATGGGGAGGTGATAACAAGTAATGGTGATGTGAGAAGGAGATGGTGTGAGTATTTTGAAGGTTTGTTGAATGTGTTTGATGATAGAGTGGCAGATATAGGGTGTTTTGGTCGAGGTGGTGTGCAAAGTGAGAGGGTTAGGGAAAATGATTTGGTAAACAGAGAAGAGGTAGTGAAAGCTTTGCGGAAGATGAAAGCCGGCAAAGTAGCAGGTTTGGATGGTATTGCAGTGGATTTTATGAAAAAAGGGGGTGACTGTATTGTTGACTGGTTGGTAAGGTTATTTAATGTATGTATGACTCATGGTGAGGTGCCTGAGGATTGGCGGAATGCGTGCATAGTGCCATTGTACAAAGGCAAAGGGGATAAGAGTGAGTGCTCAAATTACAGAGGTATAAGTTTGTTGAGTATTCCTGGTAAATTATATGGGAGGGTATTGATTGAGAGGGTGAAGGCATGTACAGAGCATCAGATTGGGGAAGAGCAGTGTGGTTTCAGAACTGGTAGAGGATGTGTGGATCAGGTGTTTGCTTTGAAGAATGTGTGTGAGAAATACTTAGAAAAGCAAATGGATTTGTATGTAGCATTTATGGATCTGGAGAAGGCATATGATAGAGTTGATAGAGATGCTCTGTGGATGGTATTAAGAATATATGGTGAGGGAGGAAAGTTGTTAGAAGCAGTGAAAAGTTTTTATCGAGGATGTAAGGCATGTGTACGTGTAGGAAGAGAGGAAAGTGATTGGTTCTCAGTGAATGTAGGTTTGCGGCAGGGGTGTGTGATGTCTCCATGGTTGTTTAATTTGTTTATGGATGGGGTTGTTAGGGAGGTAAATGCAAGAGTTTTGGAAAGAGGGGCAAGTTTGAAGTCTGTTGGATATGAGAGAGCTTGGGAAGTGAGTCAGTTGTTGTTCGCTGATGATACAGCGCTGGTGGCTGATTCATGTGAGAAACTGCAGAAGCTGGTGACTGAGTTTGGAAAAGTGTGTGGAAGAAGAAAGTTAAGAGTAAATGTGAACAAGAGCAAGGTTATTAGGTACAGTAGGGTTGAGGGTCAAGTCAATTGGGAGGTGAGTTTGAATGGAGAAAAACTGGAGGAAGTGAAGTGTTTTAGATATCTGGGAGTGGATCTGGCAGCGGATGGAACCATGGAAGCGGAAGTGGATCATAGGGTGGGGGAGGGGGCGAAAATCATGGGGGCCTTGAAAAATGTGTGGAAGTCGAGAACATTATCTCGGAAAGCAAAAATGGGTATGTTTGAAGGAATAGTGGTTCCAACAATGTTGTATGTTAGCGAGGCGTAGGCTATGGATAGAGTTGTGCGCAGGAGGATGGATGTGCTGGAAATGAGATGTTTGAGGACAATGTGTGGTGTGAGGTGGTTTGATCGAGTGAGTAACGTAAGGGTAAGAGAGATGTGTGGAAATAAAAAGAGCGTGGTTGAGAGAGCAGAAGAGGGTGTTTTGAAGTGGTTTGGGCACATGGAGAGGATGAGTGAGGAAAGATTGACCAAGAGGATATATGTGTCGGAGGTGGAGGGAACAAGGAGAAGAGGGAGATCAAATTGGAGGTGGAAAGATGGAGTGAAAAAGATTTTGTGTGATCGGGGCCTGATCATGCAGGAGGGTGAAAGGAGGGCAAGGAATAGAGTGAATTGGAGCGATGTGGTATACCGGGGTTGACGTGCTGTCAGTGGATTGAATCAAGGCATGTGAAGCGTCTGGGGTAAACCATGGAAAGCTGTGTAGGTATGTATATTTGCGTGTGTGGACGTATGTATATACATGTGTATGGGGGGGGGTTGGGCCATTTCTTTCGTCTGTTTCCTTGCGCTACCTCGCAAACGCGGGAGACAGCGATAAAGTATAATAAAAAAAAAAAAAAAATATATATATATATATATATATATATATATATATATATATATATATATATATATATATGAAGGTGCGCGTTCATATACACTTTATTCGTATATATATATATATATATATATATATATATATATATATATATATATATATATATATATTTTTTTTTTTTTTTATACTTTGTCGCTGTCTCCCGCGTTTGCGAGGTAGCGCAAGGAAACAGGCGAAAGAAATGGCCCAACCCCGCCCCATACACGTGTATATACATACGTCCACACACGCAAATATACATACCTACACAGCTTTCCATGGTTTACCCCAGACGCTTCACATGCCTTGATTCAATCCACTGACAGCACGTCAACTCCGGTATACCACATCGCTCCAATTCACTCTATTCCTTGCCCTCCTTTCACCCTCCTGCATGTTCAGGCCCCGATCACACAAAATCTTTTTCACTCCATCTTTCCACCTCCAATTTGGTCTCCCTCTTCTCCTTGCTCCCTCCACCTTCGACACATATATCCTCTTGGTCAATCTTTCCTCACTCATCCTCTCCATGTGCCCAATCCACTTCAAAACACCCTCTTCTGCTCTCTTAACCACGCTCTTTTTATTTCCACACATCTCTCTTACCCTTACGTTACTCAATGGATCAAACCACCTCACACCACATATTGTCCTCAAGCATCTCATTTCCAGCACATCCATCCTCCTGCGCACAACTCTATCCATAGCCCACGCCTCGCAACCATACAACATTGTTGGAACCACTATTCCTTCAAACATACCCATTTTTGCTTTCCGAGATAATGATCTCGACTTCCAAAAATTCTTCAAGGCCCCCAGAATTTTCCCCCCTCCCCCACCCTATGATCCACTTCCGCTTCCATGGTTCCATCCGCTGCCAGATACACTCCCAGATATCTAAAACACTTCACTTCTTCCAGTTTTTCTCCATTTAAACTCACCTTCCAATTGACTTGACCCTCAACCCTACTGTACCTAATAACCTTGCTCTTATTCCCATTTACTCTTAACTTTCTTCTTCCACACACTTTACCAAACTCAGTCACCAGCTTCTGCAGTATCTCACATGAATAAGCCAAAAGCGCTGTATCATCAGCGAACAACAACTGACTCACTTCCCAAGCTCACTCATCCCCAACAGACTTCATACTTGCCCCTCTTTCCAAAACTCTTGCATTTACCTCCCTAACAACCCCATCCATAAACAAAATAAACAACCATGGAGACATCACACACCCCTGCCGCAAACCTACATTCACTGAGAACCAATCACTTTCCTCTCTTCCTACACGTACACATGCCTTACATCCTCGATAAAAACTTTTCACTGCTTCTAACAACTTTCCTCCCACAACATATATTCTTAATACCTTCCACAGAGCATCTCTATCAACTCTATCATATGAGTTCTCCAGATCCATTAATGCTACATAAAAATCCATTTGCTTTTCTAAGTATTTCTCACATACATTCTTCAAAGCAAACACCTGATCCACACATCCTCTATCACTTCTGAAACCACACTGCTCTTCCCCAATCTGATGCTCTGTACATGCCTTCACCCTCTCAATCAATACCCTCCCATATAATTTACCAGGAATCCTCAACAGACTTATACCTCTGTAATTTGAGCACTCACTCTTATCCCCTTTGCCTTTGTACAATGGCATTATGCACGCATTCCGCCAATCCTCAGGCACCTCACCATGAGTCATACATACATTAAATAACCTTACCAACCAGTCAACAATACAGTCACCCCCTTTTTTCATAAATTCCACTGCAATACCATCCAAACCTGCTGCCTTGCCGGCTTTCATCTTCCGCAAAGCTTTCACTACCTCTTCTCTGTTTACCAAATCATTTTCCCTAACCCTCTCACTTTGCACACCACCTCGACCAAAACACCCTATATCTGCCACTCTATCATCAAAGACATTCAACAAACCTTCAAAATACTCACTCCATCTCCTTCTCACATCACCACTACTTGTTATCACCTCCCCATTTGCGCCCTTCACTGAAGTTCCCATTTGCTCCCTTGTCTTACGCACTTTATTTACCTCCTTCCAGAACATCTTTTTATTCTCCCTAAAATTTAATGATACTCTCTCACCCCAACTCTCATTTGCCCTTTTTTTCACCTCTTGCACCTTTCTCTTGACCTCCTGTCTCTTTCTTTTATACATCTCCCACTCAATTGCATTTTTTCCCTGCAAAAATCGTCCAAATGCCTCTCTCTTCTCTTTCACTAATACTCTTACTTCTTCATCCAACCACTCACTACCCTTTCTAATAAACCCACCTCCCACTCTTCTCATGCCACAAGCATCTTTTGCGCAATCCATCACTGATTCCCTAAATACATCCCATTCCTCCCCCACTCCCCTTGCTTCCATTGTTCTTACCTTTTTCCATTCTGTACTCAGTCTCTCCTGGTACTTCCTCACACAGGTCTCCTTCTCAAGCTCACTTACTCTCACCACTCTCTTCACCCCAACATTCACTCTTCTTTTCTGAAAACCCCTACAAATCTTCACCTTAGCCTCCACAAGATAATGATCAGACATCCCTCCAGTTGCACCTCTCAGCACATTAACATCCAAAAGTCTCTCTTTCGCACGCCTGTCAATTAACACGTAATCCAATAACGCTCTCTGGCCATCTCTCCTACTAACATAAGTATACTTATGTATATCTCGCTTTTTAAAACAGGTTTTCCCAATCATCAGTCCTTTTTCAGCACATAAATCTACAAGCTCTTCACCATTTCCATTTACAACACTGAACACCCCATGTATACCAATTATTCCCTGAACTGCCACATTACTCACCTTTGCATTCAAATCACCCATCACTATAACCCGGTCTCTTGCATCAAAACCACTAACACACTCATTCAGCTGCTCCCAAAACACTTGCCTCTCTTGATCTTTATTCTCATGCCCAGGTGCATATGCACCAATAATCACCCACCTCTCTCCATCAACTTTCAGTTTTACCTGCATTTATCGAGAATTTACTTTCTTACACTCTATCACATACTCCCACAACTCCTGTTTCAGGAGTATTGCTCCTCCTTCCCTTGCTCTTTTCCTCTCAATAACCCCTGACTTTACTCCCCAGACATTCCCAAACCACTCTTCCCCTTTACCCTTGAGCTTCCTTTCACTCAGAGCCAAAACATCCAGGTTCCTTTCCTCAAACATACTACCTATCTCTCCTTTTTTCACATCTTGGTTACATCCACACACATTTAGGCACCCCACTCTGAGCCTTCGAGGAAGATGAGCACTCCCCGCGTGACTCCTTCTTCTGTTTCCCATTCTATAAAGTTAATACAATATATATATATATATATATATATATATATATATATATATATATATATATATATATATATATGTATATATATATATATATATATATATATATATATATATATATATATATATATATATATATATATATATATATATATATATATATATATATATATATATATATATATATATATATATATATGTATATATATATATATATATATATATATATATATATATATATATATATATATATATATATATATATATATATATATATATATATTTTATCCCTGGGGATAGGGGAGAAAGAATACTTCCCACGTATTCCCTGCGTGTCGTAGAAGGCGACTAAAAGGGGAGGGAGCGGGGGGCTGGAAATCCTCCCCTCTCGTTTTTTTTTTTAATTTTCCAAAAGAAGGAACAGAGAATTGGGCCAGGTGAGGGTATTCCCTCAAAGGCCCAGTCCTCTGTTCTTAACGCTACCTCGCTAATGCGGGAAATGGCAAATAGTTTGAAAGAAAAGAAAAGATATATATACATATATATATATATATATATATATATATATATATATATATATATATATATATATATATATATATATATATATATATATATATATATATATATATATATATATATATATATATATATATATATATATATATATATATATATATATATATATATATATATATATATATATACATAACCTTACCAACCTATATTATTGACTGGTTGGTAAAGTTATCTAATGTATGTATGACTCATGGTAAGGTGCCTGGGGATTGGCGGAATGCGTGCATAGTGTCATTGAACAAATGCAAAGGGGATAAGCGTGAGTGCTCATATTACAGAGGTATAAGTTTGTTGAGTATTCCTGGTAAAATACATGGTAGGTTATTGATTGAGAGGGTGAAGGCATGTACACATCATCAGAATGAGGAAGAGCAGTGTGGTTTCAGAAGTGGTAGAGGATGTGTGGATCAGATGTTTGCTTTGAAGAATGTATGTGAGAAATACTTAGAAAAGCAAATGGATTTGTATGTAGCATTTATGGATCTGGAGAAGGCATATGATAGTGTTAATAGAGATGCTCTGTGGAAGGTATTAAGAATATATGGTGTGGGAGGAAAGTTGTTAGAAGCAGTGAAAAGTTTTTATCGAGGATGTAAGGCATGTGTACGTGTAGGAAGAGAGGAAAGTGATTGGTTCTCAGTGAATATAGGTTTGCGGCAGGGGTGTGTAATGTCTCCCTGGTTGTTTAATTTGTTTCTGGATGGGGTTGTTAGGGAGGTGAATGCAAGAGTTTTGGAAAGAGGGGCAAGTATGAAGTCTGTTGGGGATGAGAGAGCTTGGGAAGTGAGTCAGTTGTTGTTCGCTGATGATACAGCGCTGGTGGCTGATTCATGTGAGAAACAGCTGAAGCTGGTGACTGAGTTTGGTAAAGTGTGTGAAAGAAGAAAGTTAAGAGTAAATGTGAATAAGAGCAAGGTTATTAGGTACAGTAGGGTTGAGGGTCAATCAATTGGGAGGTAAGTTTGAATGGAGAAAAACTGGAGGAAGTAAAGTGTTTTAGATATCTGAGAGTGGATCTGGCAGCTGATGGAACCATGGAAGCGGAAGTGGTTAATAGGGTGGGGGAGGGGGCGATAATTCTGGGAGCCTTGAAGAATGTGTAGAGGTCGAGAATATTATCTCGGAAAGCAAAAATGTGTATGTTTGAAGTAGTAGTGGTTCCAACAATGTTGTATGGTTGCGAGGCGTGGGCTATGGGTAGAGTTGTGCGCAGGAGGATGGATGTTCTGGAAATGAGATGTTTGAGGACAATGTGTGGTGTGAGGTGGTTTGATCGAGTAAGTAACGTAAGGGTAAGAGAGATGTGTGGAAATAAAAAGAGCGTGGTTGAGAGAGCAGAAGAGGGTGTTTTGAAATGGTTTTGGCACATGGAGAGAATGAGTGAGGAAAGATTGACCAAGAGGATATATATGTCGGAGGTGGAGGGAACGAGGAGAAGTGGGAGACCAAATTGGAGGTGGAAAGATGGAGTGAAAAAGATTTTGTGTGATCGGGGCTTGAACATGAAGGAGGGTGAAAGGAATGCAAGAAATAGAGTGAATTGGATCGATGTGGTATACCGGGGTTGACGTGCTGTCAGTGAATTGAATCAGGGCATGTGAAGCGTCTGGGGTAAACCATGGAAAGCTGTGTATGTATGTATATTTGCGTGTGTGGACATATGTATATCGAGTAAGTAACGTAAGGGTAAGAGAGATGTGTGGAAATAAAAAGAGCGTGGTTGAGATATATATATATATATATATATATATATATATATATATATATATATATATATATATATATATATATATATATATATATATATATATATATATATATATATATATATATATATATATATATATATATATATATATATATATATTTATATATATATATATATATATATATATATATATATATATATATATATATATATATATATATATATATATATATATATATATATATATATATATATATATATATATATATATATATATATATATATATATATATATATATATATATATATATATATATATATTTATATATATATATATATATATATATATATATATATATATATATATATATATATATATATATATATATATATATATATATATATATATATATATATATATATATATATATATATATATATATATATATATATATATATATATATATGAAAGCCGGCAAGGCAGCAGGTTTGGATGGTATTGCAGTGGAATTTATTAAAAAAGGGGGTGACTGTATTGTTGACTGGTTGGTAAGGTTATTTAATGTATGTATGACTCATGGTGAGGTGCCTGAGGATTGGCGGAATGCGTGCATAGTGCCATTGTACAAAGGCAAAGGGGATAAGAGTGAGTGCTCAAATTACAGAGGTATAAGTTTGTTGAGTATTCCTGGTAAATTATATGGGAGGGTATTGATTGAGAGGGTGAAGGCATATACAGAGCATCAGATTGGGGAAGAGCAGTGTGGTTTCAGAAGTGGTAGAGGATGTGTGGATCAGGTGTTTGCTTTGAAGAATGTATGTGAGAAATACTTCGAAAAGCAAATGGATTTCTATGTAGCATTTATGGATCTGGAGAAGGCATATGATAGAGTTGATAGAGATGCTCTGTGGAAGGTATTAAGAATATATTGTGTGGGAGGCAAGTTGTCAGAAGCAGTGAAAAGTTTTAACGAGGATGTAAGGCATGTGTACGTGTAGGAGGAGAGGAAAGAGAGGAAAGAGAGGAAAGTGATTGTTTTCAGTGAATGTAGGTTTGCGGCAGGGGTGTGTGATGTCTCCATGGTTGTTTAATTTTTTTATGGATGGGGTTGTTAGGGAGGTGAATGCAAGAGTTTTGGAAAGAGGAGCAAGTATGAAGTCTGTTGGGGATGAGAGAGCTTGGGAAGTGAGTCAGTTGTTGTTCGCTGATGATACAGCGCTTTTGGCTGATTCATGTGAGAAACTGCAGAAGCTGGTGACTGAGTTTGGTAAAGTGTGTGAAAGAAGGAAGTTAAGAGTAAATGTGAATAAGAGCAAGGTTATTAGGTACAGTAGGGTTGAGGGTCAAGTCAATTGGGAGGTGAGTTTGAATGGAGAAAAACTTGAGGAAGTGAAGTGTTTTAGATATCTGGGAGTGGATCTGGCAGCGGATGGAACCATGGAAGCGGAAGTGGATCATAGGGTGGGGGAGGGGGCGATAATTCTGGGAGCCTTGAAGAATGTGTGGAAGTCGAGAACATTATATCGGAAAGCAAAAATGGGTATGTTTGAAGGAATAGTGGTTCCAACAATGTTGTATGGTTGCCAGGCGTGGGTATGGATAGAGTTGTGCGCAGGAGGATGGATGTGCTGGAAATGAGATGTTTGAGGACAATGTGTGGTGTGAGGCGGTTTGATCGAGTAAGTAACGTAAGGGTAAGAGAGATGTGTGGAAATAAAAAGAGCGTGGTTGAGAGGGCAGAAGCGGGTGTTTTGAAATGGTTTGGGCACATGGAGAGAATGAGTGAGGAAAAATTGACTAAGAGGATGTATGTGTCGGAGGTGGAGGGAACGAGGAGAGGAGGGAGACCAAATTGGAGGTGGAAAGATGGAGTGAAAAAGATTTTGTGTGATCGGGGCCTGAACATGCAGGAGGGTGAAAGGAGGGCAAGGAATATAGTGAATTGGAGCGGTGTGGTATACCGGGGTTGGCGTGCTGTCGGTGGATTGAATCAGGGTATGTGAAGCGTCTGGGGTAAACCATGGAAAGCTGTGTAGGTATGTATATTTGCGTGTGTGAACGTATGTATATACATGTGTATGGGGGTGGGTTGGGCCATTTCTTTCGTCTGTTTCCTTGCGCTACCTCGCAAACGCGGGAGACAGCGACAAAGGAAAAAAAAAAAAATATATATATATTTATATATATATATATATATATATATATATATATATATATATATATATATATATATATATATATATATATATATATATATATATATATATATATATATGCATCACAAAAGTAAGAGGAGAACATTTGAACAAGAGCTACACCGATGCATCAGTTGGGGAAAAGATCAGGTCACTTCTATTCCTGGAAGCAGAGATCATACGTCACAGCATCATCTTCGTCTGTTGTCTGGTTCCATTCATCATTCATTTACTCTGTCATTTCCAGCACCGGATCATGTCGTTTTCGGTCACTATCTGTCATTTGCGGTTCCTGTTCATGTCAGTCATGGTCCCTTTCATAGTAGGCCTGACCCATTATGGCAGTACAACTGATTGGTGAAGTCGTTAGTGTTGCTCCTGTGTCTCTCTGGGACAGATATCATCTGAACTGCTGTCCAACTACACTTCACCCATTATCATATCATATAGACACATCAAACCAACTAATTCATTTATCAACTAATGTCTAAGATAACGCTACACCTGACCCTATCAGCTTTTGACTATTTTCTATGTAGAACTTTTTTCTACCTCTTACCCATAACCAAATTAACGTCCATACCATTCTTTTCCTCGCACTGATCTATTTTCTCGAAACACTTCCTACTTTATCTTTCCCCATCAGGAATCTGTCAAGGACAGCGAGAGTGGGAGGGTCAGATGGATGGTGCAGTGCTGAGATGATACGTAATATCTTGAAGACACATAGTTTCATTGACCATAATATACTAGTTACAGTCCCTACAGGAGTCCATAACTAGAGAGAAAGAAAAGGAGGTCAGATGTAGATAACTTGTAATATATGACGATTCACATGTTAGTCCTCAAAAAAGATTTATTATAGCTGAAAGATTAGGTAAGTCACATCATAACACGGCTCAACAAAAATTTGTAGCGACGGTCACACTAAGACCCACTGGTTAATGTCAATGACTATATCATTATGTTCAGGCTATACCAGACATCACCAGGTAATGACAGTGACTTTATCATTATACCCTGGTTAATCTAGATATAACCAGTTAGTGTTAGTGACTATGTTATTATGGTCAAGTTATACAAGGAATTACCAGTTAGTGGTGGTGTCTATGTCATTATGATCAGGTTATATTACACATCGCTAATTAGCGGTATTGACCAGATTCTTACGGTCACGTTGTACTAAACATTTCTAGTTAATGTCATTAATCATATCTTTAGGTCAGGTTACACCAGAACTTCACTTGTTAGTGGTATTGATTGTGAGGTCACGAAGACCAGACGACCCAAAACCATTTAGTATCTATTACTGATCCCTGGTGACCAATTCAGCAGAAAGTGGCATGTCATCAATATAAATTAACAAACAAGATGACCATGTAGAAATCATCATGTCACCCTTCTCCCTTCAATTATGGCTTACTAAATGTGATCTGAAAGTCTTAATGGTTAGTCGTTAGTCGTTGTAGCTATCAGATTACAAGTGTCAGTTCACACAACTCAATAGTCAATACTATTGACTAGCAGGAGACGATTCAAGTACCATAATAACCTAAT
The DNA here is from genome assembly GCF_036320965.1 of Panulirus ornatus. Taxonomy (NCBI): domain Eukaryota; kingdom Metazoa; phylum Arthropoda; class Malacostraca; order Decapoda; family Palinuridae; genus Panulirus; species Panulirus ornatus. The sequence continues at coordinate 26,836,090 of NC_092237.1, read as the reverse complement.
AGGTGCAGTAGTGACAGGTACTGTATTGATGTCAAAACACTGTTAACAATATAGGACAAGTGTGCAAATGCGATTATATTTATATATATATATATATTTATATATATATATATATATATATATATATATATATATATATATATATATATATATATATATATATTTTTTTTATACTTTGTCGCTGTCTCCCGCGTTTGCGAGGTAGCGCAAGGAAACAGACGAAAGAAATGGCCCAACCGCCCCCCCCCATACACATGTATATACATACGTCCACACACGCAAATATACATACCTACACAGCTTTCCATGGTTTACCCCAGACGCTTCACATGCCCTGCTTCAATCCACTGACAGCACGTCAACCCCGGTATACCACATCGCTCCAATTCACTCTATTCCTTGCCCTCCTTTCACCCTCCTGCATGCTCAGGCCCCGATCACACAAAATCTTTTTCACTCCATCTTTCCACCTCCAATTTGGTCTCCCTCTTCTCCTTCTTCCCTCCACCTCCGACACATATATCCTCTTGGTCAATCTTTCCTCACTCATCCTCTCCATGTGCCCAAACCACTTCAAAACACCCTCTTCTGCTCTCTCAACCACGCTCTTTTTATTTCCACACATCTCTCTTACCCTTACGTTACTCACTCGATCAAACCACCTCACACCACACATTGTCCTCAAACATCTCATTTCCAGCACATCCATCCTCCTGCGCACAACTCTATCCATAGCCCACGCCTCGCAACCATACAACATTGTTGGAACCACTATTCCTTCAAACATACCCATTTTTGCTTTCCGAGATAATGTTCTCGACTTCCACGCATTCTTCAAGGCCCCCAGGATTTTCGCCCCCTCCCCCACCCTATGATCCACTTCCGCTTCCATGGTTCCATCCGCTGCCAGATCCACTCCCAGATATCTAAAACACTTCACTTCCTCCAGTTTTTCTCCATTCAAACTCACCTCCCAATTGACTTGACCCTCAACCCTACTGTACCTAATAACCTTGCTCTTATTCACATTTACTCTTAACTTTCTTCTTCCACACACTTTTCCAAACTCAGTCACCAGCTTCTGCAGTTTCTCACATGAATCAGCCACCAGCGCTGTATCATCAGCGAACAACAACTGACTCACTTCCCAAGCTCTCTCATCCCCAACAGACTTCATACTTGCCCCTCTTTCCAAAACTCTTGCATTTACCTCCCTAACAACCACATCCATAAACAAATTAAACAACCATGGAGACATCACACACCCCTGCCGCAAACCTACATTCACTGAGAACCAATCACTTTCCTCTCTTCCTACACGTACACATGCCTTTTATCCTCGATAAAAACTTTTCACTGCTTCTAACAACTGTCCTCCCACACCATATATTCTTAATACCTTCCACAGAGCATCTATATCAACTCTATCATATGCCTTCTCCAGATCCAGAGGGTGAAGGCATGTACAGAGCATCAGATTGGGGAAGAGCAGTGTGGTTTCAGAAGTGGTAGAGGATGTGTGGATCAGGTGTTTGCTTTGAAGAATGTATGTGAGAAATACTTAGAAAAGCAAATGGATTTGTATGTAGCATTTATGGATCTGGAGAAGGCATATATATATATATATATATATATATATATATATATATATATATATATATATATATATATATATATATATATATATATATATATATATATATATATATATATATATATATATATATATATATATATATATATATATATATATATATATATATATATATATATTTTTTTTTTTTTTTTTTTTTTTATACTTTGTCGCTGTCTCCCGCGTTTGCGAGGTAGCGCAAGGAAACAGACGAAAGAAATGGCCCAACCCCCCCCATACACATGTACATACACACGTCCACACACACAAATATACATACCTACACAGCTTTCCATGGTTTACCCCGGACGCTTCACATGCCTTGATTCAATCCACTGACAGCACGTCAACCCCTGTATACCACATCGCTCCAATTCACTCTATTCCTTGCCCTCCTTTCACCCTCCTGCATGTTCAGGCCCCGATCACACAAAATCTTTTTCACTCCATCTTTCCACCTCCAATTTGGTCTCCCTCTTCTCCTCGTTCCCTCCACCTCCGACACATATATCCTCTTGGTCAATCTTTCCTCACTCATTCTCTCCATGTGCCCAAACCATTTTAAAACACCCTCTTCTGCTCTCTCAACCACGCTCTTTTTATTTCCACACATCTCTCTTACCCTTACGTTACTTACTCGATCAAACCACCTCACACCACACATTGTCCTCAAACATCTCATTTCCAGCACATCCATCCTCCTGCGCACAACTCTATCCATAGCCCACGCCTCGCAACCATACAACATTGTTGGAACTACTATTCCTTCAAACATACCCATTTTTGCTTTCCGGGATAATGTTCTCGACTTCCACACATTTTTCAAGGCTCCCAAAATTTTCGCCCCCTCCCCCACCCTATGATCCACTTCCGCTTCCATGGTTCCATCCGCTGACAGATCCACTCCCAGATATCTAAAACACTTCACTTCCTCCAGTTTTTCACCATTCAAACTCACCTCCCAATTGACTTGACCCTCAACCCTACTGTACCTAATAACCTTGCTCTTATTCACATTTACTCTTAACTTTCTTCTTCCACACACTTTACCAAACTCCGTCACCAGCTTCTGCAGTTTCTCACATGAATCCGCCACCAGCGCTGTATCATCAGCGAACAACAACTGACTCACTTCCCAAGCTCTCTCATCCCCAACAGACTTCATACTTGCCCCTCTTTCCAAGACTCTTGCATTTACCTCCCTAACAACCCCATCCATAAACAAATTAAACAACCATGGAGACATCACACACCCCTGCCGCAAACCTACATTCACTGAGAACCAATCACTTTCCTCTCTTCCTACACGTACACATGCCTTACATCCTCGATAAAAACTTTTCACTGCTTCTAACAACTTGCCTCCCACACCATATATTCTTAATACCTTCCACAGAGCATCTCTATCAACTCTATCATATGCCTTCTCCAGATCCATAAATGCTACATACAAATCCATTTGCTTTTCTAAGTATTTCTCACATACATTCTTCAAAGCAAACACCTGATCCACACATCCTCTACCACTTCTGAAACCACACTGCTCTTCCCCAATCTGATGCTCTGTACATGCCTTCACCCTCTCAATCAATACCCTCCCGTATAATTTACCAGGAATACTCAACAAACTTATACCTCTGTAATTTGAGCACTCACTCTTATCCCCTTTGCCTTTGTACAATGGCACTATGCACGCATTCCGCCAATCCTCAGGCACCTCACCATGAGTCATACATACATTAAATAACCTTACCAACCAGTCAACAATACAGTCACCCCCTTTTTTAATAAATTCCACAGCAATACCATCCAAACCTGCTGCCTTGCCGGCTTTCATCTTCCGCAAAGCTTTTACTACCTCTTCTCTGTTTACCAAATCATTTTCCCTAACCCTCTCACTTTGCACACCACCTCGACCCAAACACCCTATATCTGCCACTCTGTCATCAGACACATTCAACAAACCTTCAAAATACTCATTCCATCTCCTTCTCACATCACCACTACTTGTTATCACCTCCCCATTTGCGCCCTTCACTGAAGTTCCCATTTGCTCCCTTGTCTTACGCACCCTATTTACCTCCTTCCAGAACATCTTTTTATTCTCCCTAAAATTTACTGATAGTCTCTCACCCCAACTCTCATTTGCCCTTTTTTTCACCTCTTGCACCTTTCTCTTGACCTCCTGTCTCTTTCTTTTATACTTCTCCCACTCAATTGCATTTTTTCCCTGCAAAAATCGTCCAAATGCCTCTCTCTTCTCTTTCACTAATACTCTTACTTCTTCATCCCACCACTCACTACCCTTTCTAAACAGCCCACCTCCCACTCTTCTCATGCCACAAGCATCTTTTGCGCAATCCATCACTGATTCCCTAAATACATCCCATTCCTCCCCCACTCCCCTTACTTCCATTGTTCTCACCTTTTTCCATTCTGTACATAGTCTCTCCTGATACTTCTTCACACAGGTCTCCTTCCCAAGCTCACTTACTCTCACCACCTTCTTCACCCCAACATTCACTCTTCTTTTCTGAAAACCCATACTAATCTTCACCTTAGCCTCCACAAGATAATGATCAGACATCCCTCCAGTTGCACCTCTCAGCACATTGACATCCAAAAGTCTCTCTTTCGCACGCCTGTCAATTAACACGTAATCCAATAATGCTCTCTGGCCATCTCTCCTACTTACATAAGTATACTTATGTATATCTCGCTTTTTAAACCAGGTATTCCCAATCATCAGTCCTTTTTCAGCACATAAATCTACAAGCTCTTCACCATTTCCATTTACAACACTGAACACCCCATGCATACCAATTATTCCCTCAACTGCCACATTACTCACCTTTGCATTCAAATCACCCATCACTATAACCCGGTCTCGTGCATCAAAACCGCTAACACACTCATTTAGCTGCTCCCAAAACACTTGCCTCTCATGATCTTTCTTCTCATGCCCAGGTGCATATGCACCAATAATCACCCACCTCTCTCCATCAACTTTCAATTTTACCCATATTAATCGAGAATTTACTTTCTTACATTCTATCACATACTCCCACAACTCCTGTTTCAGGAGTATTGCTACTCCTTCCCTTGCTCTTGTCCTCTCACTAACCCCTGACTTCACTCCCCAGACATTTCCAAACCACTCTTCCCCTTTACCCTTGAGCTTCGTTTCACTCAGAGCCAAAACATCCAGGTTCCTTTCCTCAAACATACTACCTATCTCTCCTTTTTTCACATCTTGGTTACATCCACACACATTTAGGCACCCCACTCTGAGCCTTCGAGGAGGATGAGCACTCCCCGCGTGACTCCTTCTTCTGTTTCCCATTTTAGAAAGTTAATACAAGGAGGGGAGGATTTCCGGCCCCCCGCTCCCGTCCCCTCTAGTCGCTTTCTACGACACGCGAGGAATACGTGGGAAGTATTCTTTCACCCCTATCCCCAGGGATAATATACATATATATACACACACACACACACACACACACACACACATACATATATATACATATGAAAAATGTAAGAAACAATTTAGAAAACAAACTTTTAGCTTGAAATGAATGAAAAAATGAACGTCACATAATGGTTCAACCTCTGGCTATGGAAAAGGAAATGTACAATTTATTCACACAAACGTCAATAGCAGTTCTCATCAATTTCACCACTGAATCAATAAGCTTCAATGTCTAAGCTACATTTTTCTCCAACTTCACTATTTTCTTGTCAAAACACCATGCATGAAAACTATCACTCCAGTAACACAACTATAAACATTTACTTCCCCTTTAAAAAGTTCTGGGGAAGTCTGTCTCGATACACTGCGGCGAGGCGACGCGACGCTGACACAATCACTGTCACAATATCACTTCTGCCTCCTTCCAAGCGTTGTTTCAGGGAATAATTCCGGGTTGCTGAAGTGCCGCATAGGCTGGCACGATAGCCCGGGCCACATCGAAGACGTTATGAGCCCGGCCGTTGTCCACTATACCCCAACATGCAGGGATTTGGAAAATTATCAACAGATGACCTACATAAAACCTGCCTTTTGACTTAAAGATGGTGCAACTTGGTGTGGAAAGTCTTTCAGTCTTTCCCTGAAGACTTTGATATCATACACGAATGAAGTCTTACGTGTAAGTCTTAAAAGTGTTTTTCATGGATATAACAAGGCTAGTATTTCAATTGACTCATAAGAATGTCCTTCAGAAAACCTCTGTTTCTGGGTTTTGACATTTATCTGATAGACAATATTTGGGATAAACTTCCCTAATCTATCATTCTGAGGAGACTGGTTACTTCTCCCCCATAACTGGAATAGTAACTTTCAAAAGTTTAGACCTCTTTCAGTCTTGATTGTCTGGCAGCTGAGTTTCTCCACTTCTAATTTAATTAAAAGTAGCACTTTTGTTATCCTCTCATGAAAAATTTCAAGAAGAGAGCTTCGTGCCTTATTCCCAGATAGTTTCTTTCACACCTGAAGGAACTCATTATTTTAACTTTTCACTAGAGTACATGATATAAGAAAGGTGGCCTTTACCCTGCCTTCAGCAAATACCATTCATTATAGGAAATATGAAAAAGAGTCTTTTCATTCTTTTACCACTTTCATCAGTCAGTTCCTTAGTCTATGAATATGTTGTGGATCTACTCTATATGGCTTTAGGGATTCCTCCTTCAGGAGAGACACATTCTAGAATACCTCTGAATTCCCTTTCAAGGTAGATCCTTTCCTTTTGGGTTTAGTATTCTTATTTACAAATTTTTCTCCAAACCCAGATGAATATGGGTTTTGAAGCTTGAAAAGCCTTTTTTTTTTAATTCATGATGGTGTCCCACAAACATTTTTTCTGTTTTCTTAACCTGGTCTGTCTCCACTTCCCCCCCCCCTTATTTTTTCTCTGAAACAACTGTGACTGTTTTTGGGCTAACATCTGCAGTCTGTGAACTGTGCAAGCTGCAACCAGCTTAGAGCAAGTGGTTCAAAGACATCATCTCTGGTGATCTCTAATTAGTCAAGGACATACCAAGAAAAGCAAACTTCCATTGCCACAATGGAGTGGTCAGTGAAGGGTGAGGAAAGCCAGAGTTTACTGGAAACATGAGGGTTAAAATGTCCAAATCCTGTTAACTCTCAAGATATCCAGTACAATGTCTCTCCTGTTCACAGCATACCACTTTGGAAAGAAAACATATTTTATTCCTCTAAACCTAACTGTGCTCCATTTTGATATTTTCTAAAAATCTTTGGCTTTTATTACAGTGTGATTAACTTTCATGACTGGCTACCTATTGCTGCAACACTTAACACTTCAAGTTCCAGTTTATGTATTTCTGTAAGATCACAATTTATCAGTCTCTTAAAACTACAGTTTGGCACAATTATTTCAATAATACCTGCAATTAGTTTGAATTTCCCAGTAAGTGATTTCATTAAGTTTCCAATTTGCTATAATTTTTACTTGGGTGGGAAATCATAGAAAAAATTAAACAACTATTTTTTCTTATATCAAATAATAAATGTTCCTCATTAATAATTTTTGCAAACATACTTTCTGCTACTTAATTCTGTTCCTCATTACCTTACTGATTAAGTTATCAAGGCCTCATTGAAGTGAACACATAATTGATATTCATGCTTCCCAGTCATATTACACCTCCTAGGGCTGCTTTCTAAATATTCTTATTAATGAAATTTATATTCGTTAATGACTAAAAGCATAATGTTAAGAGTTCCATTACTTTTGATATATTATCTACTCTTTTTGTTATCCACAAATAACATGTTTAAAGACATATCAGAAGCTATTCATATTCAGAAAGTAGTCTCTCGGCTACCAGATACGATATGACTGCAAGCTATTCCTTTCTATAAAAGTCAGTAATCTAATTCACTGTTTATCTATTTACAAGTCATCATATAAATAACTGATTTACTAGATTATCAATTTGTTCTCAACATCATTACATACTTCAAGTTTAGGGGTAAGGTTAACTATTACACGACTAGCTGATTCCCCTGATCATTTGTGCATAACACATTTCTACATACATTCATTTATGAGTACAAAGTAATAGTGTACCCCATGATTTCACTACCCAGGAGTTTTGATGTAGTGTCAATACATGATATAAGTATATAAACATGCTGTAACATATCTAGTACACAGAATACATAGATTACATGCATGCTGTGATACTCATAAGGCAGTATGAATAAAGATGGCACAACTATGTGCTATGTTATTATCAGTGTGGACACATACATACAGTATTTTGCTTTTTATCAATATTTCTATAGCTTCGTTAGTTTCATGAGTGTGTGCTTATAACTGCAAATATTTACCGTATCTTTTTGGCATTTCTAACATGTACTGTACTTCTGAAAAGATTAGATGCTAATATATACATATATATATATATATATATATATATATATATATATATATATATATATATATATTTTTTTTTTTTTTCTTTCTTTTAAACTATTCGCCATTTCCCGCGTTACCGAGGTAGCGTTAAGAACAGAGGACTGGGCCTTTTTTAGAATATCCTCACCTGGCCCCCTCTGTTCCTTCTTTTGGAAAAATTAAAAAAAAGAAAAAAAACGAGAGGGGAGGATTTCCAGCCCCCCCGCTCCATATATATATATATATATATATATATATATATATATATATTTTTTTTTTTTTTTTTTTTTTTTTTATACTTTGTCGCTGTCTCCCGCGTTTGCGAGGTAGCGCGAGGAAACAGACGAAAGAAATGGCCCAACCCCCATACACACGTACATACACACGTCCACACACGCAAATATACATACCTACACAGCTTTCCATGGTTTACCCCAGACGCTTCACATGCCTTGATTCAATCCACTGACAGCACGTCAACCCCTGTATACCACATCGCTCCAATTCACTCTATTCCTTGCCCTCCTTTCACCCTCCTGCATGTTCAGGCCCCGATCACACAAAATCTTTTTCACTCCATCTTTCCACCTCCAATTTGGTCTCCCTCTTCTCCTCGTTCCCTCCACCTCCGACACATATATCCTCTTGGTCAATCTTTCCTCACTCATTCTCTCCATGTGCCCAAACCATTTCAAAACACCCTCTTCTGCTCTCTCAACCACGCTCTTTTTATTTCCACACATCTCTCTTACCCTTACGTTACTTACTCGATCAAACCACCTCACACCACACATTGTCCTCAAACATCTCATTTCCAGCACATCCATCCTCCTGCGCACAACTCTATCCATAGCCCACGCCTCGCAACCATACAACATTGTTGGAACCACTATTCCTTCAAACATACCCATTTTTGCTTTCCGAGATAATGTTCTCGACTTCCACACATTTTTCAAGGCTCCCAAAATTTTCGCCCCCTCCCCCACCCTATGATCCACTTCCGCTTCCATGGTTCCATCCGCTGACAGATCCACTCCCAGATATCTAAAACACTTCACTTCCTCCAGTTTTTCTCCATTCAAACTCACCTCCCAATTGACTTGACCCTCAACCCTACTGTACCTAATAACCTTGCTCTTATTCACATTTACTCTTAACTTTCTTCTTCCACACACTTTACCAAACTCAGTCACCAGCTTCTGCAGTTTCTCACATGAATCAGCCACCAGCGCTGTATCATCAGCGAACAACAACTGACTCACTTCCCAAGCTCTCTCATCCCCAACAGACTTCATACTTGCCCCTCTTTCCAGGACTCTTGCATTTACCTCCCTAACAACCCCATCCATAAACAAATTAAACAACCATGGAGACATCACACACCCCTGCCGCAAACCTACATTCACTGAGAACCAATCACTTTCCTCTCTTCCTACACGTACACATGCCTTACATCCTCGATAAAAACTTTTCACTGCTTCTAACAACTTGCCTCCCACACCATATATTCTTAATACCTTCCACAGAGCATCTCTATCAACTCTATCATATGCCTTCTCCAGATCCATAAATGCTACATACAAATCCATTTGCTTTTCTAAGTATTTCTCACATACATTCTTCAAAGCAAACACCTGATCCACACATCCTCTACCACTTCTGAAACCGCACTGCTCTTCCCCAATCTGATGCTCTGTACATGCCTTCACCCTCTCAATCAATACCCTCCCATATAGTTTACCAGGAATACTCAACAAACTTATACCTCTGTAATTTGAGCACTCACTCTTATCCCCTTTGCCTTTGTACAATGGCACTATGCACGCATTCCGCCAATCCTCAGGCACCTCACCATGAGTCATACATACATTAAATAACCTTACCAACCAGTCAACAATACAGTCACCCCCTTTTTTAATAAATTCCACTGCAATACCATCCAAACCTGCTGCCTTGCCGGCTTTCATCTTCCGCAAAGCTTTTACTACCTCTTCTCTGTTTACCAAATCATTTTCCCTAACCCTCTCACTTTGCACACCACCTCGACCAAAACACCCTATATCTGCCACTCTGTCATCAGACACATTCAACAAACCTTCAAAATACTCATTCCATCTCCTTCTCACATCACCACTACTTGTTATCACCTCCCCATTTACGCCCTTCACTGAAGTTCCCATTTGCTCCCTTGTCTTACGCACCCTATTTACCTCCTTCCAGAACATCTTTTTATTCTCCCTAAAATTTACTGATAGTCTCTCACCCCAACTCTCATTTGCCCTTTTTTTCACCTCTTGCACCTTTCTCTTGACCTCCTGTCTCTTTCTTTTATACTTCTCCCACTCAATTGCATTTTTTCCCTGCAAAAATCGTCCAAATGCCTCTCTCTTCTCTTTCACTAATACTCTTACTTCTTCATCCCACCACTCACTACCCTTTCTAAACAGCCCACCTCCCACTCTTCTCATGCCATATATATATATATATATATATATATATATATATATATATATATATATATATATATATATATATATATATATATATATATATATATATATATATATATATATATATATATATCTTCATTTATTCATTTATTATGCTTTGTCGCTGTCTCCCGCGTTAGCGAGGTAGTGCAAGGAAAGAGACGAAAGGAACGGCCAAACCCACCCACATACACATGTATATACATACACGTCCGCACTCGCAAATATACATACCTATACATATCAACGTATACATATATATACACACAGACATATACATATATACACATGTACATAATTCATACTGTCTGCCTTTATTCCTTTCCATCGCCACCCCGTCACACATAAAACAACAACCCCCTCCCCTTTCATGTGCGGGAGGTAGCGCTAGGCGAAGACAACAAAGGCCACATTCGCTCACACTCAGTCTCTACCTGTCATGTAACAATGCGCCGGAACCACAGCTCCCTTTCCACATCCAGGCCCCCAGAACTTAACATGGTTAACCCCAGACGCTTCACATGCCCTGGTTCAATCTAATGACATCACGTCGAACCCCGTATACCACATTGTTCCAATTCACTCTATCCCTTGCACGCCTTTCACCCTCCTGCATGTTCAGGCACTGATCACTCCTAGTCTTTTTCACTCCATCTTTCCACATCCAATTTGGTCTCCCACTTCTCATTTCCTCCACCTCTGACACATATATCCTCTTGGTCAATCTTTCATCACTCAATCTCTCCTTGTGACCAACCATTTCAAAACATCTTCTCTTCTCTCAACCACATTCTTTTTATTTCCACACATCTTTCTTGCCATATTATTATTTACGCGATCAATTCACCTGACACCACATATTGTCCTCAAACATCTCATTTCTAGCATATCCACCCCCCTCCGCACAACTCTATTTATAGCCCACGCCTAGCAACCATATAACATTGTTGGAACCACAATTCCTTCAAACAAACCCATTATTGCTTTCCGAAATAATGTTCTCGACTTCCACACATTTTACAACGCTCCCAGAATTTTCGTCCCCTCCCCCACCCTATGATTCACTTCCGCTTCCATAGTTCCATCCGCTGCCAAATCCGCTCCACGATATCTAAAACACTTCACTTACTCCAGTTTTTCTCCAAACAGACCTACCTCCCAATTGGCTTGTCCCTCAACCTTACTGTACCTAGTAACCTTGCTCTTATAGACATTTATTCTCAGCTTTCTTCTTTCACACACTTTACCGAACTCAGTCACCAGCTTCTGTAGTTTCTCGCAGGAATCAGCCACCAGCGCTGTACCATCAGCGAACAACAACTGACTCACTTCCCAAGCTCTCTTATCCACAAGAGACTGCATACATGACCCTCTTTCCAAAACTCTTGAATTCACCTCCCTAACACCCCCATTCTTAAACAAATTAAAACTCCTTAGAGACATTACACACCCCTGCCGCACACCTACATTCACTGAGAACCAATCACTTACCTATCCTCCTACACGTACACATGCCTTACATGTTGACTGGTTGATAAAGTTTTTTAATGTATGTATGACTCATGGTGAGGTGTCTGGGGATTGGCGGTATGCTTGCATAATGCAATTGTACAAATGCAAAGGGGAATAAAAGGAGTGCCAAAATTACAGAGGTATAAATATGTTGGTATTCCTTGGAAATTATATGGGAGGGTATTAACTGAGAAGGTGAAGGCATGTACAGAGCATCAGATTGGAGAAGAGCAGTGTGGTTTCAGAAGTGGTAGAGGATGTGTGGATCAGGTGTTTGCTTTGAAGAATGTATGTGAGAAATACTTAGAAATGGATTTGTATGTAGCATTTATGGATCTGGAGAAGGCATATGATAGAGTTGATAGAGATGCTCTGTGGAAGGTATTAAGAATATATGGTGTGGGAGGCAAGTTGTTAGAAGCAGTGAAAAGTTTTTACCGAGGATGCAAGGCATGTGATCGTGTAGGAAGAGAGGAAAGTGATTGCTTCTCAGTGAATGTAGGTTTGCGGCAGGGGTGTGTGATGTCTCCATGGTTGTTTACTTTGTTTATGGATGGGGTTGTTAGGGAGATGAATGCAAGAGTTTTGGAAAGAGGGGCAAGTATGAAGTCTGTTGTAGATGAGAGAGCTTGGGAAGTGAGTCAGTTGTTGTTCGCTGAGGATACAGGGCTGTGAGAAACTGCAGAAGCTGGTGACTGAGTTCGCAAAGTGTGTGAAAGAAGAAAGTTGAGAATAAATGTGAATACGAGCAAGGTTATTAGGTACAGTAGGGTTGAGAGACAAGTATATTAGGAGGTAAGTTTAAATGGAGGAATTGATGTGTTTTAGATATCTGTGAGTGGATTTGTCAGCAGATGGAACCATGGAAGCGCAAGTGAATCACAGGATCATTCAAGAAGAAACTAATCTATTGATTCCAGCCAGTATGTTATCATGAAGTAGGTAGAACTGTACGACGATCCCTAGCTAGCTAACCTCGTTATAAGCCATTAGGTTTTCTGTTTCCTGTGTTCTCTATTTGCTCTCTCTCTCTCTCTCTCTCTCTCTCTCTCTCTCTCTCTCTCTCTCTCTCTCTCTCTCTCTCTCTCTCTCTCTCTCTCTCTCTCTCTCTCTCTCTCTCTCTCTGATGTCAGCACCAGTGTAGCGGAGGGGATCCATCACCCCAGACCTCCACGGGCCGTCAACAGTCAGGTGTGGAGTAAGGAACACCAGGATTCCACTTGCCATAACCACAGATAAGGTTCTCTCCTGATCCAAGCTGCCACCGACACCTCACTGCCTCTTGATTGATAGCTTCTGGTGATATCCTCCTCCTTCTCCTACTCCTCCTAAGGAATTAAAACTCTCAAGTCAATTACCAGTGGCGGTGAGGCTTCAGGACCCAGAATGATCGTCCATCTCTGTTCATTTTTTCCTCTTCAACTGTTCATAGTTTGCTTCCCTCTCTCTTTCAGTCTTTCTCTCTCTCTCTCCATCTCTCTTTATATATATATATATATATATATATATATATATATATATATATATATATATATATATATATATATATATATATATATATATATATATATATATATATATATATATATATATATATATATATATATATATATATATATATATATTGCGCAAAAGATGTTTGTGGCATGAGAAGGGTGGGAGGTGGGTTGATTAGAAAGGGTAGTGAGTGGTGGGATGAAGAAGTAAGATTATTAGTGAAAGAGAAAAGAGAGGCATTTGGACGATTTTTACAGGGAAAAAAGGCAATTGAGTGGGAGATGTATAAAAGAAAGAGACGGGAGGTCAAGAGAAAGGTGCAAGAGGTGAAAAAGGGGGCAAATGAGAGTTGGGGTGAGAGAGTATCATTAAATTTTAGGGAGAATAAAAAGATGTTCTGGAAGGAGGTAAATAAAGTGCATAACACAGGGGAGCAAATGGGAACTTCAGTGAAGGGCGCAAATGGGGAGGTGATAACAAGTAGTGGTGATATGAGATGGAGATGGAGTGAGTATTTTGAAGATTTGTTGAATGTGTTTGATGATAGAGTGGCAGATATAGGGTGTTTTGGTCGAGGTGGTGTGCAAAGTGAGAGGGTTAGGGAAAATGATTTGGTAAACAGAGAAGAGGTAGTAAAAGTTTTGCGGAAGATGAAAGCCGGCAAGGCAGCAGGTTTGGATGGTATTGCAGTGGAATTTATTAAAAAAGGGGGTGACTGTATTATTGACTGGTTGGTAAGGTTATTTAATGTATGTATGACTCATGGTGAGGTGCCTGAGGATTGTCGGAATGCGTGCATAGTGCCATTGTACAAAGGCAAAGGGGATAAGAGTGAGTGCTCAAATTACAGAGGTATAAGTTTGTTGAGTATTCCTGGTAAATTATATGGGAGGGTATTGATTGAGAGGGTGAAGGCATGTACAGAGCATCAGATTGGGGAAGAGCAGTGTGTTTTCAGAGGTGGTAGAGGATGTGTGGATAAGGTGTTTGCTTTGAAGAATGTATGTGAGAAATACTTAGAAAAGCAAATGGATTTGTATGTAGCATTTATGGATCTAGAGAAGGCATATGATAGAGTTGATAGAGATGCTCTGTGGAAGGTATTAAGAATATATGGTGTGGGAGGCAAGTTGTTAGAAGCAGTGAAAAGTTTTTACCGAGGATGCAAGGCATGTGTACGTGTAGGAAGAGAGGAAAGTGATTGCTTCTCAGTGAATGTAGGTTTGCGGCAGGGGTGTGTGATGTCTCCATGGTTGTTTACTTTCTTTATGGATGGGGTTGTTAGGGATATGAATGCAAGAGTTTTGGAAAGAGGCGCAAGTATGAAGTCTGTTGGGGATAAGAGAGCTTGGGAAGTGAGTCAGTTGTTGTTCGCTGATGATACAGCGCTGGTGACTGATTCATGTGAGAAACTGCAGAAGCTGGTGACTGAGTTTGGAAAAGTGTGTGGAAGAAGAAAGTTAAGAGTAAATGTGAATAAGAGCAAGGTTATTAGGTACAGTAGGGTTGAGGGTCAAGTCAATTGTGAGGTGAGTTTGAATGGAGAAAAACTGGAGGAAGTGAAGTGTTTTAGATATCTGGGAGTGGATCTGGCAGCGGATGGAACCATGGAAGCGGAAGTGGATCATAGGGTGGGGGAGGGGGCGAAAATCCTGGGGGCCTTGAAGAATGTGTGGAAGTCGAGAACATTATCTCGGAAAGGAAAAATGGGTATGTTTGAAGGAATAGTGGTTCCAACAATGTTGTATGGTTGCGAGGCGTGGGCTATGGATAGAGTTGTGCGCAGGAGGATGGATGTGCTGGAAATGAGATGTTTGAGGACAATGTGTGGTGTGAGGTGGTTTGAACGAGTGAGTAACGTAAGGGTAAGAGAGATGTGTGGTAATAAAAAGAGCGTGGTTGAGAGAGCAGAAGAGGGTGTTTTGAAGTGGTTTGGGCACATGGAGAGGATGAGTGAGGAGAGATTGACCAAGAGGATATATGTGTCGGAGGTGGAGGGAACAAGGAGAAGAGGGAGACCAAATTGGAGGTGGAAGGATGGAGTGAAAAGGATTTTGTGTGATCGGGGCCTTAACATGCAGGAGGGTGAAAGGAGGGCAAGGAATAGAGTGAATTGGAGCGATGTGGTATACCGGGGTTGACGTGCTGTCGGTGGATTAAATCAGGGTATGTGAAGCGTCTGGGGTAAACCATGGAAAGCTGTGTAGGTATGTATATTTGCGTGTGTGGACGTGTGTATATACATGTGTATGGGGGTGGGTTGGGCCATTTCTTTCGTTTGTTTCCTTGCGCTACCTCGCAAACGCGGGAGACAGCGACAAAGTATAATAATAAAAAAAAAAAAATATATATATATATATTTTTTTTTTCTTATACTTTATATATATATATATATATATATATATGTATATATATATATATATATATATATATATATATATATATATATATATATATATATATATATATATATATATATATATATATATATATATATATATATATATATATATATATATATATATATATATATATATATATATATATATATGCAATTTGTGGGAGATGTATAAAAGAAAGAGACAGGAGGTCAAGAGAAAGGTGCAAGAGGTGAAAAAGAGGGCAAATGAGAGCTGGGGTGAGAGAGTATCATTACATTTTAGGGAGAATAAAAAGATGTTCTGGAAGGAGGTAAATAAAGTGCATAACACAGGGGAGCAAATGGGAACTTCAGTGAAGGGCGCTAATGGGGAGGTGATAACAAGTAGTGGTGATGTAAGAAGGAGATGGAGTGAGTATTTTGAAGGTTTGTTGAACGTGTTTGATGATAGAGTGGCAGATATAGGGTGTTTTGGTCGAGGTTATGTGCAAAGTGAGAGGGTTAGGGAAAATGATTTGGTAAACAGAGAATAGGTAGTAAAAGCTTTGCGGAAGATGAAAGCCGGCAAGGCAGCAGGTTTGGATGGTATTGCAGTGGAATTTATTAAAAAAGGGGTGACTGTATTATTGACTGGTTGGTAAGGTTATTTAATATATGTATGACTCATGGTGAGGTGCCTGAGGATTGGCGGAATGCGTGCATAGTGCCATTGTACAAAGGCAAAGGGGATAAGAGTGAGTGATCAAATTTCAGAGGTATAAGTTTGTTGAGTATTCCTGGTAAATTATATGGGAGGGTATTGATTGAGAGGGTGAAGGCATGTACATAGCATCAGATTGGGGAAGAGCAGTGTGGTTTCAGAAGTGGTAGATAATGTGTGGATCAGGTGTTTGCTTTAAAGAATGTATGTGAGAAATACTTAGAAAAGCAAATGGATTTTTATGTAGCATTTATGGATCTGGTGAAGGTATATGATAGAGTTGATAGAGATGCTCTGTGGAAGGTATTAAGAATATATGGTTTGGGAGGCAAGTTGTTAGAAGTAGTGAAAAGTTTTTATCGAGGATGTAAGGCATGTGTACGTGTAGGAAGAGAGGAAAGTGATTGGTTCTCAGTGAATGTAGGTTTGCGGCAGGGGTGTGTGATGTCTCCGTGGTTGTTTAATTTGTTTATGGATGGGGTTGTTAGGGAGGTGAATGAAAGAGTTTTGGAAAGAGGGGAAGTATACAGTCTGTTATGGATGAGAGAGCTTGTGAAGTGAGTCAGTTGTTGTTCGCTGATGATACAGCGCTGGTGGCTGATTCAGGTGAGAAACTGAAGAAGCTGGTGACTGAGTTTGGTAAAGTGTGTGAAAGAAGAAAGTTAAGAGTAAATATGAATAAGAGCAAGGTTATTAGGTACGGTAGGGTTGAGGGTCAAGTCAATTGGGAGGTATGTTTGAATGGAGAAAAACTGGAGGAAGTAAAGTGTTTTAGATATCTGGGAGTGGATCTGGCAGCGGATGCAACCATGGAAGCGGAAGTGGGTCATAGGGTGGGGGAGAGGGCAAAAATTCTGGGATCCTTGAAGAATGTGTGGAAGTCGAGAACATGATCTCCGAAAGCAAAAATGGCTATGTTTGAAGGAATAGTGGTTCCAACAATGTTGTATGGTTGCGAGGCATGGGCTATGGATAGAGTTGTGCGCAGGAGGGTGGATGTGCTGGATATGAGAAGTTTGAGGACAATTTGTGGTGTAAGGTGGTTTGATCGAGTAAGTAACGTAAGGGTAAGAGAGATGTGTGGAAATAAAAAGAGCGTGGTTGAGAGAGCAGAGGAAAGTATTTTGAAATGGTTTGGGCACATGGAGAGAATGAGTGAGGAAAGATTGACCAAGAGGATATATGTGTCGGAGGTGGAGCGAACGAGAAGTGGGAGACCAAGTTGGAGGTGGAAAGATGGAGTGAAGAAGATTTTGTGTGATCGGGGCCTGAACATGCAGGAGGGTGAAAGGAGGGGAAGGAATAGAGTGAATTGGAGCGATGTGGTATACCGGGGTTGACGTGCTGTCGGTGGATTGAATCAGGGTATGTGAAGCGTCTGGGGTAAACCATGGAAAGCTGTGTAGGTATGTATATTTGCGTGTGTGGACGTGTGTATATACATGTGTATGGGGGTGGGTTGGGCCATTTCTTTCGTCTGTTTCCTTGCGCTACCTCGCAAACGCGGGAGACAGCGGCAAAAAAAAAAAAAAAAAATAAGAGCAAGGTTATTAGTTACAGTGGGGTTGAGGGTCAAGTCAATTGGGAGGTGAGTTTGAATGGAGTAAAACTGGAGGAAGTGAAGTGTTTTAGATATCTGGGAGTGGATGTGTCAGCGGATGGAACCATGGAAGCGGAAGTGGATCATAGGGTGGGGGAGGGGGCGAAAATTTTGGGAGCCTTGAAAAATGTGTGGAAGTCGAAAACATTATCCCGGAAAGCAAAAATGGGTATGTTTGAAGGAATAGTGGTTCCAACAATGTTGTATGGTTGCGAGGCATGGGCTATGGATAGAGTTGTGCGCAGGAGGATGGATGTGCTGGAAATGAGATGTTTGAGGACAATGTGTGGTGTGAGGTGGTTTGATCGAGTAAGTAACGTAAGGGTAAGAGAGATGTGTGGAAATAAAAAGAGCGTGGTTGAGAGAGCAGAAGAGGGTGTTTTGAAATGGTTTGGGCACATGGAGAGAATGAGTGAGGAAAGATTGACCAAGAGGATATATGTGTCGGAGGTGGAGGGAACGAGGAGAAGAGGGAGACCAAATTGGAGGTGGAAAGATGGAGTGAAAAGGATTTTGTGTGATCGGGGCCTGAACATGCAGGAGGGTGAAAGGAGGGCAAGGAATAGAGTGAATTGGAGCGATGTGGTATACAGGGGTTGACGTGCTGTCAGTGGATTGAATCAAGGCATGTGAAGCGTCCGAGGTAAACCATGGAAAGCTGTGTAGGTATGTATATTTGCGTTTGTGGACGTGTGTATGTACATGTGTATGGGGGGGGGTTGGGCATTTCTTTCGTCTGTTTCCTTGCGCTACCTCGCAAACGCGGGAGACAGCGACAAAGTAGAAATATATATATATATATATATATATATATATATATATATATATATATATATATATATATATATATATATATATATATTTTCTCTTTTCATGCTATTCGCCATTTCCCGCATCAGCGAGGTAGTGTTGAGAACGGACGACTGGGCTTTTGAGGGAATATCCTCACCTGGCCCCCTTCTCCGTTCCCTGTTTTGGAAAAAAAAAAAAAAAAAAGGCGAGAGGGGAGGATTTCCAGCCCCCCGCTCCCTCCCCATTTAGTCGCCTTCTACAACACGCAGGGAATACGTGGGAAGTATTCTTTCTCCCCTATCCCCAGGGATAATATATATATATATATATATATATATATATATATATATATATATATATATATATATATATATATATATAAAAGATGTTCTGGAAGTAGGTAAGTAAAGTGCGTAAGACAAGGTAGCAAATGGGAACTTCAGTGAAGGGCGGAAATGGGGAGGTGATAACAAGTAGTGGTGATGTGAGAAGGAGATGGAGTGAGTATTTTGAAGGTTTGTTGAATGTGTTTGATGATAGACTGGCAGATATAGGGTGTTCTGGTCGAGGTGGTGTGCAAAGTGAGAGCATTAGGGAAAATGATTTGGTAAACAGAGAAGAGGTAGTAAAAGCTTTGCGGAAGATGAAAGCCAGCAAGGCATCAGGTTTGGATGGTATTGCAGTGGAATTTATTAAAAAAGGGGGTGACTGTATTATTGACTGGTTGGTAAGGTTATTTAATGTATGTATGACTCATGGTGAGGTGCCTGAGGATTGGCGGAATGCGTGCATAGTGCCATTGTACAAAGGCAAAGGGGATAAGAGTGAGTGCTCAAATTACAGAGGTATAAGTTTGTTGTGTATTCCTGGTAAATTATAAGGGAGGGTATTGATTGAGAGGGTGAAGGCATGTACAGAGCATCAGATTGGGGAAGAGCAGTGTGGTTTCAGAAGTGATAGAGGATGTGTGGATCAGGTGTTTGCTTTTAAGAATGTATGTGAGAAATACTTAGAAAAGCAAATGGATTTGTATGTAGCATTTATGGATCTGGAGAAGGCATATGATAGAGTTGATAGAGATGCTCTGTTTAAGGTATCAAGAATATACGGTAAGGGAAGCAAGTTGTTAGAAGCAGT
This sequence comes from Panulirus ornatus, assembly GCF_036320965.1. Classification (NCBI taxonomy): domain Eukaryota; kingdom Metazoa; phylum Arthropoda; class Malacostraca; order Decapoda; family Palinuridae; genus Panulirus; species Panulirus ornatus. Next base: position 26,815,925 of record NC_092237.1, on the reverse strand, counting down.
GAAAAGTTTTTATCGAGGATGTAAGGCATGTGTACGTGTAGGAAGAGAGGAAAGTGATTGGTTCTCAGTGAATGTAGGTTTGCAGCAGGGGTGTGTGATGTCTCCATGGTTGTTTAATTTGTTTATGGATGGGGTTTTTAGGGAGGTGAATGCAAGAGTTTTGGAAAGAGGGGCAATTATGAAGTCTGTTGGGGATAAGAGAGCTTGGGAAGTGAGTCAGTTGTTGTTCGTTGATGATACAGTGCTGGTGGCTGATTCATGTGAGAAACTGCAGAAGCTGGTGACTGAATTTGGTAAAGTGTGTGAAAGAAGAAAGTTAAGAGTAAATGTGAATAAGAGCAAGGTTATTAGGTACAGTAGGGTTGAGGGTCAAGTCAATTGGGAGGTAAGTTTGAATGGAGAAAAATTGGAGGAAGTAAAGTGTTTTAGATATCTGGGAGTGGATCTGACAGCGGATGGAACCATGGAAGCGGAAGAGGATCATAGGGTGGGTATAGGGGGCGATAATTCTGGGAGCCTTGAAGAATGTGTGGAAGTCGAGAACATTATCTCGGAAAGCAAAATGGGTATGTATGAAGGAATAGTGGTTCCAACATTTTTGTATGGTTGCGAGGCGTGGGCTATGGATAGAGTTGTGCGCAGGAGGATGGATGTGCTGGAAATGAGATTTTTGTTTACAATATGTGGTGTGAGGTGGTTTGATTGAGTAAATAACGTAAGGGTAAGAGAGATGTGTGGAAATAGAAAGAGCGTGGTTGAGAGAGCAGAAGAGGGTGTTTTGAAATGGTTTGGGCACATGGAGAGAATGAGTGAGGGAAGATTGACCAAGAGGATATATGTGTCGGAGGTGGAGGGAACGAGGAGAAGTGGGAGACCAAATTGGAGGTGGAAAGATGGAGTGAAAAAGATTTTGTGTGATCCGGGCCTGAACGTGCAGGAGGGTGAAAGGAGGGCTAGGAATAGAGTGAATTGGATCGATATGGTATACCGGGGTTGACGTGCTGTCAGTGGATTGAATCAGGCCATGTGAAGCGTCTGGGGTAAACCATGGAAAGCTGTGTAGGTATGTATATACATGTGTATGGCGGTGGTTTGGGCCATTTCTTTCGTCTGTTTCCTTCCGCTAGCTCGCAATCGCGGGAGACAGCGACAAAGCAAAAAAAAAAAAAAAAAAAAGTATATATATATATATATATATATATATATATATATATATATATATATATATATATATATATATATATATATATATATATATATATGTTCTTTTATTGTAGCTGTCTCCCGCTTTTGCGAGGTAGCGCAAGGAAACATACGGAAAAATAACCCAACCTACCCCCATACACATGTATATACATACACGTCCGCACTTGCAAATATACATACCTATACATCTCGACGTATACAAATATATAAAGACACAGACAAATACATATATACACATATGCATAGTTCATACTGTCTGCCTTTATTCATTTCCATCGCCACCCCGTCACATATAAAATAACAACCCCCTCCACCTTCATGTGCGGGAGGTAGCGCTAGGCAAAGACAACAAAGGCCACATTCGTTCACACTCAGTCTCTAGGTGTCATGTAACAATGCGCCGGAACCACAGCTCCCTTTCCACCTCCAGGCCCCACACAACTTTCCATGGTTTACCCCAGACGCTTCACATGCCCTGGTTCAATCTAATGACATCACGTCGAACCTCGTAAACCACATTGTTCCAATTCACTCTATTCCTTGCACGCCTTTCACCCTCCTGCATGTTCAGGCCCAGATCTCTCAAAATCTTTTTCACTCCATCTTTCCACATCCTATTTGGTCTCCCACTTCTCCTCATTTCCTCCACCTCCGACACATATATCCTCTTGGTCAATCTTTCATCACTCAATCTCTCCTTGTGACCAACCATTTCAAAACACCTTCTTCTCTTCTCTCAACCATATTCTTTTTATTTCCACACATCTCTCTTGCCATATTATTATTTACGCTATCAAATCACCTGACACCACATATTGTCCACAAACATCTCATTTCCAGCATATCCACCCCCCTCCGCACAACTCTATCTATAGCCCACGCCTAGCAACCATATAACATTGTTGGAACCACTATTCCTTCAAACAAACCCATTATTGCTTTTCGAAATAATGTTCTCGACTTCCACACATTTTACAACGCTCCCATAATTTTCGTCCCCTCCCCCACCCTATGATTTACTTCCGCTTCCATAGTTCCATCCGCTGCCAAATCCGCTCCACGATATCTAAAACACTTCACTTACTCCAGTTTTTCTCCAAACAGACCTACCTCCCAATTGGCTTGTCCCTCAACCTTACTGTTCCTAGTAACCTTGCTGTTATAGACATTTATTCTCAGCTTTCTTCTTTCACACACTTTACCGAACTCAGTCGCCAGCTTCTGTAGTTTCTCGCACGAATCAGCCACCAGCGCTGTACCATCAGCGAACAACAACTGACTCACTTCCCAAGCTCTCTTATCCACAAGAGACTGCATACATGACCCTCTTTCCAAAACTCTTGAATTCACCTCCCTAACAACCCCATTCTTAGAAAAATAAAACTTCATAGAGACATTATACACCCCTGCCGCACACCTACATTCACTGAGAACCAATCACTTACCTATCCTCCTACACGTACACATGCCTTACATGTTGACTGGTTGATAAGGTTTTTAAATGTATGTATGACTCATGGTGAGGTGTCTGGGGATTGGCGGAATGCTTGCGTAATGCAATTGTACAAATGCACAGGGAATAAAAAGGAGTGCCAAAATTTCAGGGATATAAATATATGGGTATTCCTTGGAAATTATATAGGATGGTATTAATTGAGAGGGTGAAGGCATGTACAGAGCATCAGATTGGGGAAGAGCAGTGTGGTTTCAGAAGTGATAGAGGATGTGTGGATCAGGTGTTTGCTTTGAAGAATGTATGTGAGAAATACTTAGAAAAACAAATGGATGTGTATGTAGCATTTATGGATCTGAAGAAGGCATATAATAGAGTTGATGAAGATCCTCTGTGGAAGGTATTGAGAATATATGGTGTGGGAGACAAGTTGTTAGATGCAGTGAAAAGTTTTTATCGAGGATGTAAGGCATGTGTACGTGTAGGAAGAGAGGAAAGTGATTGGTTCTTAATGAGTGTAGGTTTGCGGCAAGGGTGTGTCGTGTCTTCATGGCTGTTTAATTTGTTTATGGATGGGGTTGTTAGGGAGGTGAATGCAAGAGTTTTGGAAAGAGGGGCAAGTATGCAGTCTGTTGTAGATTAGAGAGCTTGGGAAGTGAGTCAGTTGTTCGCTGATGATAGAGGGCTGGTGGCTGATTGATGTGAGAAACTGCAGAAGCTGGTGACTGAGTTCGCAAAGTGTGTGAAGGAAAAAAGCTGAGAGTAAATGTGAATAAGAGCAAGGTTATTAGGCACAGTAGGGTTGAGGGAAAAGCATATTGGAAGGTAAGTTTAAATGGAGGGAAACTTGAGGAATTGAGGTGTTTTAGATATCTGGGAGTGGATTTGTCAGCAGATGGAACCATGGAAGCGGAAGTGAATCATACGATCATTCAAGAAGAAACTAAACTATTGATTCCAGCCAGTAAGTTATCATGAAGTAGGTAGAACTGTATGACGATCCCTAGTTACCTAACCTCGTTACAAGTCATTGGGTTTTCTGTTTCCTGTGTTCTCCTTTTGCTCTCTCTCTCTCTCTCTCTCTCTCTCTCTCTCTCTCTCTCTCTCTCTCTCTCTCTCTCTCTCTCTCTCTCTCTCTCTCTCTCTCTCTCTCTCTCTCTCTCTCTCTCTCTCTCTCTCTCTCTCTCTCTCTCTGATGTCAGCACCAGTGTAGCGGAGGGGATCCATCACCCCAGACCTCCACGGGAGGTCAACAGTCAGGTGTGGAGTAAGGAACACCAGGATTCCACTTACCATAACCACAGATAAGATTCTTTCCTGATCCACGCTACCACCGACACCTCACTGCCTCTTGATTGATAGCTTCTGGTGATAAATTCCTCCTTCTCCTCCTCCTGCTAAGGAATTAAAATACTGAAGTAAATTACCAGTGGCGGGGAGGCTTCAGGACCGAGAATGATCGTCCATCTTTGTTCTTCTTTCCACTTCAACTGTTCATAGTTTGCTTCTCTCTCTCTCTCTCTCTCTCTCTCTCTCTCTCTCTCTCTCTCTCTCTCTCTCTCTCTCTCTCTCTCTCTCTCTCTCTCTCTCTCTCTCTCTCGTTATATATATATGTATATATATATATATATATATATATATATATATATATATATATATATATATATATATATATATATATATATATATATATATATATATATATATATATATATATATATATATATATATATATATATATATATATATATATATATATATATATAAAGGTGACGGGAGCGGGGGTCAGAAACCCTCCCCTCCTTGTATTTCAACTTTCTAAAAAGGGAAACAGAAGAAGGAGTCACGCGAGGAGTGCTCATCCTCCTCGAGGGCCCAGATTGGGGTGTCTGAATGTGTGTGGATGTAACCAAGATGAGAAAAAAGGAGAGATAGGTAGTATGTTTAAGGAAAGGAACCTGGATGTTTGGGCTCTAAGTGAAACGAAGCTAAAGGGTAAAGGGGAAGAGTGGTTTGAGAATGTCTTGGGAGTAAAGTCAGGGGTTAGTGAGAGGACAAGGGCAATAGAAGGAGTAGCACTACTCCTGAATCAGGAATTGTGGGAGTATGTGATAGAGTGTAAGAAAGTAAATTCTAGATTGATATGGGTAAAACTGAAAGTTGATGGAGAAATATGGGTGATTATTGGTGCATATGCACCTGGGCATGAGAAGAAAGATCATGAGAGGCAAGTGTTTGGGAGCAGCTGAATGAGTGTGTTAGTGGTTTTGATGCACAAGACCGGGTTATAGTGATGGGTGATTTGAATGGAAAGGTGAGTAATGTGGCAGTTGAGGGAATAATTGGTATACATGGAGTGTTCAGTGTTGTAAATGGAAATGGTGAAGAGCTTGTAGATTTAAGTGCTGAATGAGGACTGGTGATTGGGAATACATGGTTTAAAAATCGAGATATACATAAGTATACGTATGTAAGTAGGAGAAATGGCCAGAGAGCGCTATTGGATTACGTGTTAATTGATAGACGCACAAAAGAGAGACTTTTGGATGTTAATGTGCTGAGAGGTGCAACTGGAGGGATGTCTTATCATTATCTTGTGGAAGCGAAATTGAAGATTTGTGGGGGTTTTCAGAAAAGAAGAGAGAATATTGGGGTGAAGAGAGTAGTGAGAGTAAGTGAGCTTCGGAAGGAGACTTGTGTTAGGAAGTACTAGGAGAGACTGAGTACAGAATGGAAAAAGGTGAGAACAAAGGAAGTAAGGGGAGTGGGGGAGGAATGGGATGTATTTAGGGAAGCAGTGATGGCTTGCGCAAAAGATGCTTGTGGCATGAGAGGCTTGGGAGCTGGGTTGATTAGAAAAGGTAGTGAGTGGTTGGATGAAGAAGTAAGATTATTAGTAAAAGAGAAGAGAGAGGCATTTGGACGATTTTTGAAGGGAAAAAATGCAATTGAGTGGGAGAGGTATAAAAGAAAGAAGCAGGAGGTCAAGAGAAAGGTGCAAGAGGTGAAAAAGAGGGCAAATGAGAGTTGGGGTGAGAGAGTATCATTAAATTTCCGGGAGAATAAAAAGATATGTTGGAAGGAGGTAAATAAAGTGCGTAAGACAAGGGAGCAAATGGGAACTTCAGTGAAGGGCGCTAATGGGGAGGTGATAATAAGTAGTGGTGATGTGAGAAGGAGATGGTGTGAGTATTTTGAAGGTTTGTTGAATGTGTTTGATGATAGAGTGGCAGATATAGGGTGTTTTGGTCGAGGTGGTGTGCAAAGTGAGAGGGTTAGGGAAAATGATTTGGTAAATACAGAAGAGGTAGTAAAAGCTTTACGGAAGATAAAAGGCGGCAAAGCAGCAGGTTCGGATGGTATTGAAGTGGAATTTATTAAAAAAGGGGGTGACTGTATTGTTGACTGGTTGGTAAGGTTATTTAATGTATGTATGATTCATGGTGAGGTGCCTGAGGATTGGCGGAATGCGTGCATAGTGCCATTGTACAAAGACAAAGGGGATAAGAGTGAGTGCTCAATTTACAGAGGTATAAGTTTGTTGAGTATTACTGTTAAATAATATGGGAGGGTATTGATTGAGAGGGTGAAGGCATGTACAGAGCATCAGATTGGGGAAGAGCAGTGTGGTTTCAGAAGGGGTAGAGGATGTGTGGATCAGGTGTTTGCTTTGAAAGATGTATGTGAGAAATACTTAGAAAAACAAATGGATTTGTATGTAGCATTTATGGATCTTCAGAAGGCATATGATAGAGTTGATAGATATTCTCTGTTGAAGGTTTTAAGAATATATGGTGTGGGAGGCAAGTTGTTAGAATCAGTGAAAAGTTTTTATCAAGGATGTAAGGCATGTGTACGTGTAGGAAGAGAGGAAAGTGATTGGTTCTCAGTGAATGTAGGTTTGCGGCAGGGGTGTGTGATGTCTCCATGGATGTTTAATTTGTTTATGGATGGGTTGTTAGGGTGGTGAATGCAAGAGTTTTGGAAAGAGGGGCAAGTATGCAGTCTGTTGTGGATGAGAGAGCTTGGGAAGTGTCAGTTGTTGTTCGCTGATGATACAGCGCTGGTGGCTGATTAATATGAGAAACTACAGAAGTTGGTGACTGAGTTTGGTAAAGTGTGTGAAAGAAGAAAGTTAAGAGTAAATGTGAGTAAGAGCAAGGTTATTAGGTACATTAGGGTTGAGGGTCAAGTAAATTTGGAGGTAAGTTTGAATGGAGAAACGCTGGAGGAAGTGAAGTGTTTTAGATATCTGGGCGTTGATCTGGCAGCGAATGCAACCATGGAAGCCGAAGTGAATATTGGGTGGGGAAGGTAGCGAAAATTCTGGGAGCCTTGAAGAATGTTTGGAAGTCGAGAACATTAACTCGGACAGCAAAAATGGCTATGTTTGAAGGAATAGTGGTTCCAACAATGTTGTATGGTTGCGAGGCGTGGGCTATGGATAGTGTTGTGCTCAGGAGGGTGGATATGCTGGAATTGAGATGTTTGAGGACAATATGTGGTGTGAGGTGGTTTGATAGAGGAAGTAATGTAAGGGTAAGAGAGATGTGTGGAAATAAAAAGTGTGGTTGAGAGAGCAGAAGAGGGTGTTTTAAAATGGTTTGGTCACATGGAGAGAATGCGTGGGAAAAGAATGACCAAGAGGATATATGTGTCAGAGGTGGAGGGAACGATGAGAAGTGGGAGACCAAATTGTAGGTAGAAAGATGGAGTGAAAAAGATTTTGAGTGATCGGGGCCTGAACATGCAGGAGGGTGAAAGGCGTGCAAGGAATAGAGTGAATTAGAACGATGTGGTATACAGGGGTCGACCTGCTGTCAATGGATTGAACCAGGGCATATGAAGCGTCTGAGGTAAACCATGCAAAGTGTGTGGGGCCTGGATGTGGAAAGGGAGCTGTGGTTTCGGTGCATTATTACATGACAGCTAGAGACTGAGTTTGAACGAATGGGGCCTTTGTGTTTTTCCTAGCGCTACCTCGCACACATGAGGGGGGAGGGGGTTGTTATTTCATGTGTGGCGAGGTGGCGATAGGAAAAAATAAAGGCAGACAGTATGAATTATGTACAAGTGTATATATGTATATGTCTGTATGTGTATATATGTGTGTACATTGAGATGTATAGGTATGTATATTGTGTGTGTGTGGACATGTATGTATATACATGTGCATGTGGGCGGGTTGGGCAATTCTTTCGTCGGTTTCCTTGCGCTACCTCGCTAATGCGGGAGACAGCGACAAAGCAAAATAAATGAATAAATAAATAAATATATATATATATATATATGTATATATATATATATATATATATATATATATATATATATATATATATATATATATATATATATATATATATATATATATATATATATAAATATATATATATATATATATATATATATATATATATATACATATATATATATATATATATATATATATATATATATATATATATATATATATATATATATATATATATATATATATATATATATATATATATTTGTCGCAGTCTCCCGCGTTTGCGAGGTAGCGCAAGGAAACGGACGAAAGAAATGGCCCAACCTACCCCCATACACATGTATATACATACACGTCAACACACGCAAATATACATACCTATACATATCAATGTACACATATGTATACACACACAGACACATACATATATACACATGCACACAATTCACACTGTCTGCATTTATTCATTCCTATCGCCTACTTGCCACACATGGAATAACATCCCCCTCCCCCCTCATGTGTGCGAGGTAGCGCTAGGAAAAGACAACAAAGGCCCACTTCGTTCAGACTCAGTCTCTAACTGTCATCCAATAATGCCCGAAACCATAGCTCGCTTTCCACATCCAGGCCCCACACAACTTTCCATGGTTTACCCCAGGCGCTTCACATACCCTGATTCAATCCATTGACAGCACGTCGACCCCGGTATACCACATCGTTCCAATTCACTCTATTCCTTGCCCGCCTTTCACCTTCCTGGATATTCAGGCCCCGATCACTCAAAATATTTTTCACTCCATCTTTCCACCTCCAATTTGGTCTCCCACTTCTCCTCGTTCCCTCCACCCCCGACACATATATCCTATTGGTCAATCTTTCCTCACTCATTCTCTCCATGTGCCCAACACATTTCAAAACACCCTATACTGTTCTCTCAACCACGCTCTTTTTATTTCCACACATCTCTCTTATCCTTGCATTACTTACTCGATCGAACCATCTCACACCACATATTGTCCCCAAACATCTCATTTCCAGCACGTCCACCCTCCTGCGCACAACTCTATCCATAGCCCACGCCTCTCAACCATACAACATTGTTGGTACCACTATTCCTTCAAACATAGCCATTTTTGCTTTCGGAGATCATGTTCTCGACTTCCACACATTCTTCAAGGCTCCCAGGATTTTCACCCCCTCCCCGACCCTATGATTCACTTCCGCTTCCATGGTTCCATCCGCTGCCATATCCACTCCCAGATATCTGAAACTCTTTACTTCCTCCAGTTTTTCACCATTCAAATTTACCTCCCAATTGACTTCACCCTCAACCCTACTGTACCTAATATCCTTACTCTTATTCATATTTACTCTTAACTTTCTTCTTTCACACACTTTACCAAACTCATTCACCAGCTTCTGCAGTTTCTCACATGAATCAGCCACCAGCGCTGTATCATCAACGAACAACAACTGACTCACTTACCAAGCTCTCTCATCCCCAACATACTGCATACTTGCCCCTCTTTCCAAAACTCTTGCATTCACCTCCCTAACAACCCCATCCATAAACAAATCAAACAACCATGGAGACATCACACACCCCTGCCGCAAACCTACATTCACTGAGAACCAATCACTTTCCTCTCTTCCTATACGTACACATGTCTTACATCCTCGATAAAAACTTTTCACTGATTCTAACAACTTGCCTCCCACACCATATATTCTTAATACCTTCCACAAAGCATCTCTATCAACTCTATCATATGCCTTCTCCAGATCCATAAATGCTACATAAAAATCCATTCGCATTTCTAAGTATATCTCACATACATTCTTCAAAGCAAACACATGATCAACACATCCTCTACCACTTCTGAAACCACACTGCTCTTCCCCAATATGATGCTCTGTACATGCCTTCACCCTCTCAATCAATACCCTCCCACATAATTTACCGGGAATACTTAACAAACTTATACCTCTGTAATTTGAGCACTCACTCTTATCCCCTTTGCCTTTATACATTGGCACTATGCACGCATTCCGCCAATCCTCAGGCACCTTACCATGAATCATACATCCTTTAAATGTCCTTAACAACCAGTCAACAATACAGTCACCCCCTTTTTTTAATAAATTCCATTGCAATACCATCCAAACCTGCTGCCTTGCCGGCTTTCATCTTCCGCAAGGCTTTTACTACATCTTCTCTGTTTACCAAATCATTTTCCCTAACCCTCTCACTTTGCACACCACCTCGACCAAAACACAGTATATCTGCCAATCTATAATGAACACATTCAACAAACCTTCAAAATACTCACTCTATCTCCTTCTCACATCACCACTACTTGTTATCATCTCCCCATTAGCCCCCTTCACTGAATTCCCATTTGCTCCCTTGTCTTACGCACGTTATTTACCTCCTTCCAAAACATCTTTTTATTCTCCCTAAAATTTAATGATACTCTCTCACCCCAACTCTTATTACCCTCTTTTTCACCTCTTGCACCTTTCTCTTGACCTCCTGTCTCTTTCTTTTATACATCTCCTACTCATTTCCATTTTTTTCCCTCAAAAATTCTCAAAATGCCTCTCTCTTCTCTTTTACTAATAATCTTAATTCTTCATCCCACCATTCACTACCCTTTCTAACCAACCCACCTCCACGCTTCTCATGCCACAAGCATCTTTTGCGCAAGCCATCACTGCTTCCCTAAATACATCCCATTCCTTCCCCACTTCCTTTACCTCCTTTGTTCTCACATTTTTCCATTCTGTACTCAGTCTCTCCTAGTACTTCCTCACACAAGTCTACTTCCCAAGCTCACTTACTCTCACCACCCTCTTCACCCCAACATTCTCTCCTCTTTTCGGAAAGCCCATATAAATCTTCACCCTCACCTCCACAAGATAATGATCAGACATCCCTCCAGTTGCACCTCTCAGCACATTAACATCCAAAAGTCTCTCTTTCCCGCACCTGTCAATTAACACGTAATCCAATAACGCTCTCTGGCCATCTCTCCTACTTACATACGTATACTTGCGAATATCTCGCTTTTTAAACCAGGTATTCCCAATCAACAGTCCATTTTAAGCACATAAATCAACAAGCTCTTCACCATTTCCATTTACAACACTGAACACCCCATGTATACCAATTATTCCCTCAACTGCCACATTACTCACCTTTGCATTCAAATCACCCATCACTATAACCCGGTCTCGTGCATCAAAACCACTAACACACTCATTCAGCTGCTCCAAAAACACTTGCCTCTCATGTTCTTTCTTCTCATGCCCAGGTGCATATGCACCAATAATCACCCGTCTCCCTCCATCAACTTTCAGTTTTACCCATATTAATCTAAAATTCACTTTCTTACATTCTATCACAATCTCCCACAACTCCTGTGTCTGTAGTGCTACTCCTTCCCTTGCTCTTGTCCTCTCACTAATCCTCCCACTACTCCTGAATCAGGAGTTGTGGGAGTATGTGATAGAGTGTAAGAAAGGAAATTCTGGAATGATATGGGTAAAACTGAAAGTTGATGGAGAGAGATGGGTGATTATTGGTGCATATGCACCTGGGCATGAGAAGAAAGATCATGAGAGGCAAGTGTTTTGGGAGCATCTGAATGAGTGTATTAGTGGTTTTGATGCAAAAGATCGGGTTATAGTGATGGGTGATTTGAATGCAAAGGTGAGTAATGTGGCAGTTGAGCAAAATACTTGGTATACATGGAGTGTTCAGTGTTGTAAATGGAAATGGTGAAGAGCTTGCAGATTTATTTGCTGAAAAAGGACTGGTGATTGGGAATGCCTGGTTTAAAAAGCGAGATATACATAAGTATACGTATGTAAGTAGGAGAGATGGCCAGAGAGCGTTATTGGATTACGTGTTAATTGATAGACGCACGAAAGAGAGACTTTTGGATGTTAATGTGCTGAGAGGTGCAACTGGAGGGATGTCTGATCATCATCTTGTGGAGGCGAAGGTGAAGATTTGTGGGGGTTTTCAGAAAAGAAGAGAGAATGTTGGGGTGAAGAGAGTGGTGAGAGTAAGTGAGCTTGGGAAGGAGGCTTGTGAGAGGAAGTACCAGGAGAGACTGAGTACAGAATGTAAAAAGGTGAAAACAAAGGAGGTAAGGGGAGTGGGGGATGAATGGGATATTTTTAGGGAAGCTGTGATGGCTTGCGCAAAAGGTGGTTTGATCGAGTAAGTAATGTAAGGGTAAGAGAGATGTGTGGAAATAATAAGAGTGTGGTTGAGAGAGAAGAAGAGGGTGTTTTAAAATGGTTTGGTCACATAGAGAGAATGAATGAGGAAAGATTGACAAAGAGGATATATGTGTCAGAGGTGGAGGGAACGAGGAGAAGTGGGAGAACAAATTTTAGGTGGAAAGATGGAGTGAAAAAGATTTTCAGTGATCGGGGCCTGAACATGCAGGAGGGTGAAAGGCGTACAAGGAATAGAGGGAATTGGAACGATGTGGTATACCGGGGTCGACGTGCTGTCAATGGATTGAACCAGGGCATGTGAAGCGTCTGGGGTAAATCTTGGAAAGTTGTGTGGGGCCTGGATGTGGAAAGGGAGCTGTGGTTTCGGTGCATTATTACATGACAGCTAGAGACTGAGTGTGAACGAATGGGGCCTTTAGTGTCTTTTCCTAGCGCTACCTCGCACACATGAGGGGGTAGGGAGTTGTTATTCCATGTGTTGCGGGGTTGCGATGGGAACAAATAAAGGCAGACAGTATGAATTATGTACATGTGTATATGATTATATGTCTGTGTGTGTATATATATGTGTACATTGAGATGTATAGGTATGTATATTTGCGTGTGTGGACGTGTATGTATATACATGTGTATGTGGGCGTGTTGGGCCATTCTTTCGTCTGTTTCCTTGCGCTACCTCGCTAACGCGGGAGACAGCGACAAAGCAAAATAAATAAATGATTAATATATTTATATATATATATATATATATATATATATATATATATATATATATATATATATATGTATATATATATATATATATACATATATATATATATATATATATATATATATATATATATATATATATATATATATATATATATATATATATATATATGTATATATATATATATATATATACATATATATATATATATATATATATATATATATATATATATATATATATATATATATATATATATATATATATATATATATATATATATATATATATATATATATATATATATATATATATATATATATATATTTGCTTTGTCACTGTCTCCCGCGTTTGCGAAGTAGCGCAAGGAAACAGACGAAAGAAATGGCCCAACCCACCCCCATACACATGTATATACATACACGTCCACACACGCAAATATACATACCTACACAGCTTTCCATGGTTTACCCCAGACGCTTCACATGCCCTGATTCAACCCAATGACAGCACGTAAACCCCGGTATACCACATCGATCCAATTCACTCTATTCCTTGCCCTCCTTTCACCCTCCTGCATGTTCAGGCCACGATCAAACAAAATCTTTTTCACTCCATCTTTCCACCTCCAATTTGGTCTCCCACTTCTCCTCGTTCCCTCCACCTCCGACACATATATCCTCTTGGTCAATCTTTCCTCACTCATTCTCTCCATGTGCGCTAACCATTTCAAAACACCCTCTTCTGCTCTCTCAACCACGCTCTTTTTATTTCCACACATCTCCCTTACCCTTACGCTACTTACTCGATCAAACCACCTCACAACACACATTGTCCTCAAACATCTCATTTCCAGCACATCCACCTTCCTGCTCACATTTCTATCCATAGCCCACGCCTCGCATCCATACAACATTGTTGGAACCACTATTCCTTCAAAAATACCCATTTTTGCTTTCCGAGATAATGTTCTCGACTTCCACACATTCTTCAAGGCTCCCAGGATTTTCGCCCCCTCCCCCACCCTATGATCCACTTCCGCTTCCATGGTTCCATCCGCTGCCAGATCCACTCCCAGATATCTAAAACACTTTACTATCTCCAGTTTTTCTCCATTCAAACTTACCTCCCAATTGACTTGACCCTCAACCCTACTGTACCTAATAACCTTGCTCTTATTCACATTTACTCTTAACTTTCTTCTTTCACACACTTCACCAAACTCAGTTACCAGCTTCTGCAGTTTCTCGCATGAATCAGCCACCAGCGCTGTATCATCAGCGAACAACTGACTCATTTCCCAAGCTCTCTCATCCACAACAGACTTCATACTTGCCCCTCTTTCCAAAACTCTTGCATTCACCTCCCTAACAACCCCATCCATAAACAAATCAAACAACCATGAAGACATCACACACCCCTGCCGCAAACCTACATTCACTGAGAACCAATCACTTTCCTCTCTTCCTACACGTACACATGCCTTACTTCCTCGATAAAAACTTTTCACTGCTTCTAACAACTTGCCTCCCACACCATATATTCTTAATACTTTCCACAGAGCATCTCTATCAACTCTATCATATGCCTTCTCCAGATCCATAAATGGTACATACAAATATATATATATATATATATATATATATATATATATATATATATATATATATATATATATATATATATATATATATATATATATATATATATATATATATATATATATATATATATATATATATGAAAAATGTAAAAAATAATTTAGAAAACTGAAACTTCTTGCTGGAAAATGAAATGAAAAATGAATGTCACATAATGGTTCAACCTCTTGTTATGGAAAAGGGAAATGTATAATTTATTTACACAAACGTCAATACTAGTTTTCATCAATTTAACCACTGTAACATAATGCCTGGTCCACTTCTCTTATCATTAAACTGGAATATTGGCTTATGATGATTCTCAATTGTCTTCACTACACAAAGTACAACCATATCTTGGATACATGAGGGTAAGTAGTTGGTCATCCTCCATAATAAAGTCTTGACAGACCAAAAGTTTATTTGGACCTCAAGTTTTGCAGCACATTCATGAAACACACCTTTTTGCTTTCCATCTGTATCACTTTGAAAAATGCTCCATTTGTTCACATTTCAATGAAAGAATAAGCTTCATTGTCTAAGCTACATTTTTTCCAATTTCACTATTTTCTTGTCAGAGCACCATGTATGAAAACTATATATCACATAAGTAAGTGGAGAAAATTTGACCAAGAGCTACACCAATGCATCAGTTGGGGAAAAGATCAGGTCACTTCTATTCCTGGAAACAGAGATCATACGTCACAGCATCATCTTCGTCTGTTGTCTGATTTCCATTGATCATCCATTTACTCTGTCATTTCCAGCACCGGATCATGTCGTTTTCGGTCACTATCTGTCATTTGCGGTTCCTGTTCATGTCAGTCATGGTCCCTTTCATAGTAGGCCTGACCCATTATGGCAGTGCAACTGATTTGTGAAGTCGTTAGTGTTGCTCCTGTGTCTCTCTGGGACAGATATCATCTGAACTGCTGTCCAACTACACTTCACCCATTATCATATCATATAGACACATCAAACCAACTAATTCATTTATCAACTAATGTCTAAGATAACGCTACACCTGACCCTATCAGCTTTTGACTATTTTCTATGTAGAACTTTTTTCTACCTCTTACCCATAACCAAATTAACGTCCATACCATTCTTTTCTTCGCACTGATCTATTTTCTCGAAACACTTCCTACTTTATCTTTCCCCATCAGGAATCTGTCAAGGACAGCGAGAGTGGGAGGGTCAGATGGATGGTGCAGTGCTGAGATGATACGTAATATCTTGAACACACATAGTTTCATTGACCATAATATACTAGTTACAGTCCCTACAGGAGTCCATAACTAGAGAGAAAGAAAAGGAGGTCAGATGTAGATAACTTGTAATATATGACGATTCACATGTTAGTCCTCAAAAAAGATTTATTATAGCTGAAAGATTAGGTAAGTTATATCATAACACGGCTCAACAAAAATTTGTAGCGACGGTCACACTAAGACCCACTGGTTAATGTCAATGACTATATCATTATGTTCAGGCTATACCAGACATCACCAGGTAATGACAGTGACTTTATCATTATGCCCTGGTTAATCTAGATATAACCGGTTAGTGTTAGTGACTATGTTATTATGGTCAAGTTATACAAGGAATTACCAGTTAGTGGTGGTGTCTATATCATTATGATCAGGTTATATTACACATCGCTAATTAGCGGTATTGACCAGATTCTTACGGTCACGTTGTACTAAACATTTCTAGTTAATGTCATTAATCATATCTTTAGGTCAGGTTGCACCAGAACTTCACTTGTTAGTGGTATTGATTGTGAGGTCACGAAGACCAGACGACCCAAAACCATTTAGTATCTATTACTGATCCCTGGTGACCAATTCAGCAGAAAGTCGCATGTCATCAATATAAATTCACAAACAAGATGACCATGTAGAAATCATCAGGTCACCATTCTCCCTTCAATAATGGCTTACTAAATGTGATCTGAAAGTCTTAATGGTTAGTCGTTAGTCGTTGTAACTATCGGATTACAAGTGTCAGATCACACAACTCAACAGTCAATACTATTGACTGGCAAGAGACGATTCATGTACCATTATAACTTAACAGGTGCAGTGGTGACAGGTACTGTATTGATGTCGAAACACTGTTAACAATATATGACAAGTATGCAACTGTGACTATATATATATATATATATATATATATATATATATATATATATATATATATATATATATATATATATATATATATATATATGTATATATATATATATAAATGGACGTGCATGTATATACATGTGTATGTGGGTGGGTTGGGCATTTCTTTCGTCTGTTTCGTTGGGGTGCCTCGCTAACGCGGGAGACAGCGATAAACCAAAATAAATAAAATGAATAATATATATGTGGATGGGGTTGTTAGGGAGTTGAATGCAAGAGTTTTGGAAAGGGGCATGTATGCAGTCTGTTGTGGATGAGAGAGCTTGGGAAGTGAGTCAGTTGTTCGCTGATGATTCAGCGATGGTGGCTGATTCGGGTGAGAAACTGCAGAAGCTGATGACTGAGTTTGGTAATATGTGTGAAAGAAGAAAGCTGAGAGTAAATGTGATTAAGGAGCAAGGTTATTAGGTACAGTAGGGAGGTAAGTTTGAATGGAGAAAAACTGAAGGAAGCGAAGTGTTTTAGATGTCTAAGAGTGGATTTGGCAGCGAATGGAACCATGAAAGCGGAAGTGAGTCATAGAGTGTGGGATGGGGGCGAAAGTTCTGGGAGCGTTGAAAATTGTGTGGAAGTTGAGATTGTAATCTTGGAAAGAAAAAATGGGTAAGTTTGAAGGAATAGTGGTTCCAACAATGTTATATGGTTGTGATGCGTGGGCTGTAGATAGAATTGTGCATAGGAGGGTAGAAATGAGATGTTTGAGGACAATATGTTTTGTGAGGTGGTTTGATCGCGTATATAATGAAAGGGTAAGAGAGATGTGGGGTAATAAAATGAGTGTGGTTGCGAGAGCAGAAGAGGGTGTTTTAAAATGGTTTGGTCTCATGGAGAGAATGAGTGAGGAAAGATTGAAAAAGAGGATATATGTGTCAGAGGTGGAGGATATGAGGAGAAGTGGGATACCAAATTGGAGATGGAAAGATAGAGTGAAAAAGATTTTGACTGATTGGGGACTGAACATGCAGGAGGGTGAAAGGCGTGCAAGGAATAGAGTGAATTGGAACGATGTGGTGTACCGGGTTCGACGTTCTGTCAATGGGTTGAACCAGGGCATATAAAGCGTATGGGATAAAACATGGAAAGTTTTGTGGGGCCTGGATTTTGAAAGGGAGCTGTGGTTTCGGTGCATTATACATGACAGCTAGAGACTGAGTGTGAACGAATGTGGTCTTTGTTGTCTTTTCCTAGCGCTACCTCACGCACATGTGGGGAGAGGGGGCTGTCATTACATATGTGGCGCGGTGGGGATGGTAATGAATAAGGGCAGATAGTATGAATTATGTACATGTGTATGTATGTCTGAGTGTGTATATATATGTATACATTGAGATTTGTAGGTATGTATATATGTGCGTGTGTGGACATGTATGTATATACATGTGTATGTGGATGGGTTGGGCCATTCTTTCTTCTGTTTCCTTGCGCTACCTCGCTAAAGTGGAAGACAGCGACAAAGCATTATAATAATGATAATAATAATAATAGTAATAATAATAATAATAATAATAATAATAATAATAATAATAATAATAATAAAAATAATAATAATAATATCACTGGAGATAGGGGAGAAAGAATACTTCCCACGCATTCCTCACGTGTCGTAGAAGGTGACTAGAGGGGACGGGAGCGGGGGGCCAGAAACCCTCCCCTCCTCGTATTTTAACTTTCTAAAAGGGGAAACAGAAGAAGGAGTCACGCGAGGAGTGCTCATCCTCCTCGAAGGCTCAGATTATGGTGTCTAAATGTGTGTGGATGCAACCAAGATGAGAAAAAAGGAGAGATAGGTAGTATGTTTGAGGAAAGGAACTTGGATGTTTTGGCTCTGAGTGAAACGTAGCTCAAGGGTAAAGGGGAATAGTGGTTTGAGAATGTCTTGGGAGTAAAGTCAGGGGTTAGTGAGAGGACAAGAGCAAGGGAAGGAGTAGCACTACTCCTGAATCAGGAGTTGTGGGAGTATGTGATAGAGTGTAAGAAAGTAAATTCTAGATTGATTTGGGTAAAACTGAAAGTTGATGGAGAGAGATGGGTGATTACTGGTGCATATGCACCTGGGCATGAGAAGAAAGATCATGAGAGACAAGAGTTTTGGGAGCAGCTGAATGAGTGTGTTAGTGGTTTTGATGCACAAGACCGGGTTATAGTGATGGGTGATTTGAATGCAAAGGTGAGTAATGTGGCAGTTGAGGGAATAATTGGCATACATGAAGTGTTCAGTGTTGTAAATAGAAATGGTGAAGACCTTGTAGATTTATGTGCTGAAAAAGGACTGGTGATTGGGAATACCTGGTTTAAAAAAGCGAGATATACATAATTATACGTATGTAAGTAGGAGAAATGGCCAGAGAGCGTTATTGGATTACGTGTTAATTGATAGACGCACGAAAGAGAGACTTTTGGAAGTTAATGTGCTGAGAGGTGCAACTGGAGGGATGTCTGATCATTACCTTGTGGAGGCGAAGGTGAAGAATTATGGGGGTTTTCAGAAAAGAAGAGAGAATATTAGGGTGAAGAGAGTGGTGAGAGTAAGTGAGCTTGGGAAGGAGACTTGTGTGAGGAAGTACAAGGAGAGACTGAGTACAGAATGAAAAAGGTGTGAACAAAGGAGGTAAGGGGAGTGGGGGAGGAATGACATGTATTTAGGGAAGCAGTGATGGCTTGCGCAAAAGATGCTTGTGGCATGAGAAGTGTGGGAGGTGGGTTGATTAGAAAGGGTAGTGAGTGGTGGGATGAAGAGTTAAGATTATTAGTGAAAAAGAAGAGAGAGGCATTTGGACGATTTTTGCAGGGAAAAAATGCAAATGAGTGGGAGAGGTATAAAAGAAAGAGACAGGAGGTCAAGAGAAAGGTGCAAGAGGTGCAAAAGAGGGCAAATGAGAGTTGGGGTGAGAGAGTATCATTAAATTTTAGGGAGAATAAAAAGATGTTTTGGAAGGAGGTAAATAAAGTGCGTAAGACAAGGGAGCGAATGGGAACTTCAGTGAAGGGGCTAATGGGGAGGTGATAACAAGTAGTGGTGATGTGAGAAGGAGATGGAGTGAGTATTTTGAGGGTTTGTTGAATGTGTTTCATGATAGAGTGGCGGATATAGGGTGTTTTGGTCGAGGTGGTGTGCAAAGTGAGAGGGTTAGGGAAAATGATTTCGTAAATAGAGGAGAGGTACTAAAAGCTTTACGGAAGATGAAAGCCGGCAAGGCAGCAGGTTTGGATGGTATTGCAGTGGAATTTATTAAAAAAGAGGGTGACTGTATTGTTGACTGGCTGGTAATGTTATTTAATGTATGTATGACTCATGGTGAGGTGCCTGAGGATTGGCGGAATGCGTGCATAGTGCTATTGTACAAAGGCAAAGGGGATAAGAGTGAGTGCTCAAATTACAGAGGTATAAGTTTGTTGAGTATTCCTGTTAAATTATATGGAAGGGTATTGATTGAGAAGGTGAAGCCATGTACAGAGCATCAGATTGGGGAAGAGCAGTGTAGTTTCAGAAGTGGTAGAGGATGTGTGGATCAGGTGTTTGCTTTGAAGAATGTATGTGAGAAATACTTAGAAAAACAAAAGGATTTGTATGTAGCATTTATGGATCTGCAGAAGGCATATGATAGAGTTGATAGAGATTCTCTGTGGAAGGTATTAAGAATATATGGTGTGGGAGGCAGGTTGTTAGAAGCAGTCAAAAGTTTTTATCTAGGATGTAAGTCATGTGTACGTGTAGGAGGAGAGGAAAGTGATTGGTTCTCAGTGAATGTAGGTTTGTGGCAGCGGTGTGTGATATCTCCATGGTTGTTTAATTTGTTTATGGATGGGATTGTTAGGGAGGTGAATGCCAGAGTTTTGGAAAGAGGGGCAAGTATACTGTCTGTTCTGGATGAGAGAGCTTGGGAAGTGAGTCAGTTGTTGTTCGCTGATTATACAGCGCTGGTGGCTGATTCATGTAAGAAACTGCAGAAGCTGGTGACTGAGTTTGGTGTGTGAAAGAAGAAAGTTAAGAGTAAATGTGAATAAGAGCAAGGTTATTAGGTACGGTAAGGTTGAGGGTCAAGTCAATTGGGAGGTAAGTTTGAAAGGAGAAAAACTGGAGAAAGTAAAGTGTTTTAGATATCTGGGACTGGATCTGGCAGCGGATGGAACCATGGAAGCGGAAGTGAATCATAGGGTGGGGGAGGGGGCGAAAATTCTGGGATCCTTGAAGAATGTGTGGAACTCGAGAACATTATCTCGAAAGCAAAAATGGGTATGTTTGAAGGAATAGTGATTCCAACAATGTTGTATGGCTGCGAGGCGTGGGCTATGGATAGAGTTGTGCGCAGGAGGGTGGATGTGCTGGAAATGAGATGTTTGAGGACAACATGTGGTGTAAGGTGGTTTGATCGAGTAAGTAATGTAAGGGTAAGAGAGATGTGTGGAAATATGAAGAGCGTGGTTGAGAGAGAAGAAGAGGGTGTTTTGAAATGGTTTGGTCACATGGAGAGAATGAGTGAGGAAAGATTGACCAAGCGGATATATGTGTCAGAGGTGGAGGGAACGAGGAGAAGTGGGAGACCAAATTGGAGGTGAAAAGATGGAGTGAAAAAGATTTTGAGTGATCGGGGCCTGAACATGCAGGAGGGTGAAAGGCGTGCAAGGATTAAAGTGAAATGGAACGATGTGGTATACTGGGGTCGACGTGCTGTCAATAGATTGAACCAGGGCATGTGAAGCGTCTGGGGTAAACCATGAAAAATTGTGTGGGGCCTGGATGTGGAAAGGGAGCTGTGGTTTCGGTGCATTATTATATGACAGCTAGAGACTAAGTGTGAACGAATGGGGCCTTTGTTGTCTTTTCCTAGCGCTACCTAGCGCACATGAGGGGGTGTTGTTATTCCATGTGTGGCGAGGTGGCTTTTTTTGCTTTGTCGCTGTCTCCCGCGTTTGCGAGGTACGCAAGGAAACAGACGAAAGAAATGGCCCAACCCACTCCCATACACATGTATATACATACGTCCACACACGCAAATATACATACCTACACAGCTTTCCATGGTTTACCCAGACGCTTCACATGCCCTGATTCAATCCACTGACAGCACGTCAACCCTGGTATACCACATCGATCCAATTCACTCTATTCCTTGCCCTCCTTTCACCCTCCTGCATGTTCAGGCCCCGATCACACAAAATCTTTTTCACTCCATCTTTCCACCTCCAATCTGGTCTCCTACTTCTCCTCGTTCCCTCCACCTCCGACACATATATCCTCTTGGTCAATCTCTCCTCACTCATTCTCTCCATTTGCCCAAACCATTTCAAAACACTCTCTTCTACTCTCTCAACCACGCTCTTTTTATTTCCACACATCTCTCTTACCCTTACGTTACTTACTCGATCAAACCACCTCACACCACAAATTGTCCACAAACATCTCATTTACAGCACATCCACCCTCCTGCGCACAACTCTATCCATAGCCCACGGCTCGCAACCATATTACAGTATTGGAACCACTATTCCTTCAAACATACCCATTTTTGCTTTCCGAAATAATGATAGCGACTTCCTCACATTTTACAACGCTCCCAGAAATTTCGTACCCTCCCCCACCCTATGATTCATCTCCGCTTCCATAGTTCCATCCGCTGCCAAATCCACTCCCAGATATCTAAAACACTTCACTTCCTCCAGGTTTTCTCCATTCAAACTTACCTCCCAATTGACTTGTCCCTCGACCTTACAGTACCTAGTAACATTGTTCTTATTGACATTTATTCTCAGCTTTCTTCTTTCTCACACCTTACCAAACTCAGTCATCAGCTTCTGTAGTTTCTCACACGAATCAGCTAACAGTGATGTATAATCAGCCAACAACAACTGACTCACTTCCCAAGCTCTCTTATCCGCAAGAGAATGCATACTTTCCCCTCTTTCCAAAACTCTTGCATTCACCTACCTAAGAACCCCATTCTTAAACAAATTAAAACACCATGGAGACATCACACACCCCTGCCGCAAACATACATTCAATAAGAACCAATCACTTTCCTATCTTCCTACACATACATATGCCTTACATGTTGACTGGTTGTTAAGGTTATTCAATGTATGTATGACTCATGGTGAGGTGTCTGAGGACTGGTGGAATGCTTGCATAGTTCAATTGTACAAAGGCAAAGGGGGTAAAAGTGAGTGCTAAAATTACAGAGGTATAAGTTTGTTGAATATACCTAGTAAATTATATGGAAGGGTATTGATTGAGTGGGTGAAGGCACGTACAGAGCATCAGATTGGGGAAGAGCAATGTGGTTTCAGAAGTGGTAGAGGATGTGTGGATAAGGTGTTTGTTTTGAAGAATGTATGTGAGAAATACTTAGAAACGCGAATGGATTTGTATGTAGCATTTATGGATCTGGAGAAGGCATATTATAGAGTTGATAGAGATCCATGTGGAAGGTATTAAGAATATATGGTAAGGGAGGCAAGTTGTTAAAAGCAGTGAAAAGTTTTTATCGAGGATGTATGGCATGTGTACGTGTAGGAA
>NC_092237.1:26760667-26792606 GCF_036320965.1 Panulirus ornatus | reverse complement strand
TTTAGAAAGTTAATACAAGGAGGGGAGGATTTCCGGCCCCCCGCTCCCGTCCCCTCTAGTCGCTTTCTACGACACGCGAGGAATACGTGGGAAGTATTCTTTCACCCCTATCCCCAGGGATAATATACATATATATATAGATTTTGTGTGATCGGGGCCTGAACATGCAGGAGGGTGAAAGGAGGGCAAGGAATAGAGTGAATTGGAGCGATGTGGTATACAGGGTTTGACGTGCTGTCAGTGGATTGAATCAAGGCATGTGAAGCGTCTGGGGTAAACCATGGAAAGCTGTGTAGGTATGTATATTTGCGTGTGTGGACGTGTGTATGTACATGTGTATGGGGGGGGGGGTTGGGCCATTTCTTTCGTCTGTTTCCTTGCGCTACCTCGCAAACGCGGGAGACAGCGACAAAGTATAAAAAAAAAAAAAAAAAAAATGTATATATATATATATATATATATATATATATATATATATATATATATATATATATATATATATATATATATATATATATATATATATATATATATAGTATATATATATATATATATATATATATATATATATATATATATATGTATATGAAGAGAGAGAGAGAGAGAGAGAGAGAGAGAGGGGGAAGCAAACTATGAACAGTTGAAGAGGAAAGAATGAACAGAGATGGACGATCATTCTCGGTTCTGAAGCCTCACCGCCACTGGTAATTGACTTCAATGTTTTAATTCCTTTGCAGGAGGAGGAGAAGGAGGAATTTATCACCAGAAGCTATCAATCAAGAGGCAGTGAGGTGTCGGTGGTAGCGTGGATCAGGAAAGAATCTTGTCTGTGGTTATGGTAAGTGGAATCCTGGTGTTTCTTTCTTCACACCTGACTGTTGACGGCCCCTGGAGGTCTGGGGTGATGGATCCCCTCCGCTACACTGTTGCTGACAGAGATAGAGAGAGAGAGAGAGAGAGAGAGAGAGAGAGAGAGAGAGAGAGAGAGAGAGAGAGAGAGAGAGAGAGAGAGAGAGAGAGAGAGAGAGAGAGAGAGAGAGAGAGAGAGAGAGAGAGGGAGAGAGAGAGAGCAAATAGAGAACAAAGTAAACAGAATATCCAATGGCTTGTAACGAGGTTAGGTAACTCGAGATCGTCATACAGTTCTACCTACTTCATGATAACTTACTGGCTGGAATTAATAGTTTTGTTTCTTCTTGAATGATCCTATGATTCGCTTCCGCTTCCATGCTTCCATCTGCTGCCAAATCTACTCCCAGATATCTAAAACACTTCACTTCCTCCAGTCTCTCTCCATTCAAACTCACCTCCCAATATACTTGTCCCTCAACCCTACTGTACCTAATAACCTTGCTCGTATTCACATTTACTCTTAGTTTTCTTCTTTCACACACTTTGCCATCTCAGTCACCAGCTTCTGCAGTTCCTCACATGAATCAGCCACCAGCCCTGTATCATCAGCGAACAACAACTGACTCACTTCCCAAGTTCTCTCATCTACAACAGACTGCACACCTGAAACTCTTTTTAAAACTCTTGCATTCACCTCCCTAACAACCCCATCCATAAACAAATTAAACAACCATGGAGACATCACACACCCCTGCCGCAAACCTACATTCACTGAAAACCAATCACTTTCCTCTCTTCCTACACGTACACATGCCATACATCCTCGATAAAAACTTTTCGCTGCTTTTAACAACTTGCCTCCCATACCATATATTCTTAATACCTTCCACATGGATCTCTATCAACTCTATAATATGCCTTCTCCAGATCCATAAATGCTACATACAAATCCATTCGCGTTTCTAAGTATTTCTCACATACATTCTTCAAAACAAACACCTTATCCACACATCCTCTACCACTTCTGAAACCACATTGCTCTTCCCCAATCTGATGCTCTGTACGTGCCTTCACCCACTCAATCAATACCCTTCCATATAATTTACTAGGTATACTTAACAAACTTATACCTCTGTAATTTTAGCACTCACTTTTACCCCCTTTGCCTTTGTACAATTGCACTATGCAAGCATTCCACCAATCCTCAGACACCTCACCATGAGTCATACATACATTGAATAACCTTAACAACCAGTCAATATGTAAGGCATATGTATGTGTAGGAAGATAGGAAAGTGATTGGTTCTTATTGAATGTATGTTTGCGGCAGGGGTGTGTGATGTCTCCATGGTGTTTTGATTTGTTTAAGAATGGGGTTCTTAGGTAGGTGAATGCAAGAGTTTTGGAAAGAGGGGAAAGTATGCATTCTCTTGCGGATAAGAGAGCTTGGGAAGTGAGTCAGTTGTTGTTGGCTGATGGTACATCACTGTTAGCTGATTCGTGTGAGAAACTACAGAAGCTGATGACTGAGTTTGGTAAGGTGTGAGAAAGAAGAAAGCTGAGAATAAATGTCAATAAGAACAATGTTACTAGGTACTGTAAGGTCGAGGGACAAGTCAATTGGGAGGTAAGTTTGAATGGAGAAAACCTGGAGGAAGTGAAGTGTTTTAGATATCGTAGAGTGGATTTGGCAGCGGATAGAACTATGGAAGCGGAGATGAATCATAGGGTGGGGGAGGGTACGAAATTTCTGGGAGCGTTGTAAAATGTGTGGAAGTCGCTATCATTATTTCGGAAAGCAAAAATGGGTATGTTTGAAGGAATAGTGGTTCCAATACTGTAATATGGTTGCGAGGCGTGGGCTATAGATAGAGTTGTGCGGAGGAGGGTGGATATGCTGGAAATGAGATGTTGTTGAGGACAATATTTGGTGTCAGGTGGTTTGATCGCGTAAATGATAATATGGTAAGAGAGATGTGTGGTAATAAAAAGAATGTGGTTGGGAGAGCAGAAGAAGGTGTTTTGATATGGCTGGTCACATGGACAGATTGAGTGATGAGAGATTGACCAAGATGATATATGTGTCAGAGTTGGAGGGAATGAGGAGAGGTGGGAGACCAAATTGGAGGTGGAAAGATGGAGTGAAAAAGATTTAGAGTGATCAGGGCCTGAACATGCAGAAGGGTGAAAGGCGTGCAAGGAATAGAGTGAATTGGAACGATGTGGTATACCGGGGTCGACGAGATGTCATTGGATTGAACCAGGGCATGTGAAGCATCTGGGATAAACCATGGAAAGTTCTGTGGGGCCTGGATGTGGAAAGGGAGCCGTGGTTTCGGCGCATTGGTACATGACAGCTGGAGACTGAGTGTGAACGAATGTGGCCTTTGTTGTCTTTTCCTAGCGCTACCTTCCGGAGGTGAAGGGGAAGGGGGTTGTTATTTCATGTGTGAGGGGTGGCGATGGGAATGAATAAAGGCAGACAGTGTGAATTATGTACATGTGTATATATGTATATGTCTGTGTGTGTATATATATATGTACGTTCAGGTGTATAGATATGTATATTTGCGTGTGTGAACGTGTATGTATATAATTATGTATGTGGGTGGGTTTGGCCGTTTCTTTCGTCTGTTTCCTTGCACTACCTCGCTAACGAGGGAGAAAGCGACAAAGCAAAATAAATGAATAAATGTATATATATATATATATATATATATATATATATATATATATATATATATATATATATATATATATATATATATATATATATATATATATATATATATATATACATATATATATATGGATAGTATTGCAGTGGAATTTATTAAAAAAGGGGGTGACTGTATCGTTAACTGGTTGGTGAGGTTATTTGATGTGTGTATGACTCATGGTGAGGTGCCTGAGGATTGGCGAAATGCGTGCATATTGCCATTGTACAAAGGCAAAGGGGATAAGAGTGAGTGCTCAAATTTCAGAGGAATAAGTTTGTTGAGTATTCCTGGTAAATTATATGGGAGGGTATTGATTGAGAGGGTGAAGGCATGCAGAGAGCATCAGATTGGGGAAGAGCAGTGTGGTTTCAGAAGTGGTAGAGGATGTGTGGATCAGGTGTTTGCTTTGAAGAATGTATGTGATAAATACTTAGAAAAGCAAATGGATTTGTATGTAGCATTTATGGATCTGAGAAGGCATATGATAGAGTTGATAGAGATGCTCTGTGGAAGGTATTAAGAATATATAGTATGGGAGGCAAGTTGTTAAAAGCAGTGAAAAGTTTTTGTCGAGGATGTAAGGCATGTGTACGTGTAGGAAGAGAGGAAAGTGATTGGTTCTCAGTGAATGTAGGTTTGTGGCAGGGGTGTGTGATGTCTCCATGGTTGTTTAATTTGTTTATGGATGGGGTTGTTAGGGAGGTGAATGCAAGAGTTTTGGAAAGAGGGGCAAGTATGAAGTCTGTTCTGGATGAGAGAGCTTGGGAAGTGAATCAGTTGTTGTTCGCTGATGATACAGCGCTGGTGGCTGATTCATGTGAGAAACTGCAGAAGCTGGAGACTGAGTTTGGTAAAGTGTGTGAAAGAAGAAAGTTAAGAGTAAATGTGAATAAGAGCAAGGTTATTAGGTACAGTAGGGTTGATGGTCAAGTCAACTGGGAGGTAGGTGTGAATGGAGAAAAACTGGAGGAAGTAAAGTGTTTTAGATATCTGGGAGTGGATCTGGCAGCGGATGGAACCATGGAAGAGGAAGTGAATCATAGGGTGGGGGAGGGGGCGAAAATCCTGGGAGCCTTGAAGAATGTCTGGAAGTCGAGAACATCATCTCGGAAAGCAAAAATGGGTATGTTTGAAGGAATAGTGATTCCAACAATGTTGTATTATTGCGAGGCGTGGGCTATGGATAGAGGTGTGCGCAGGAGGGTGGATGTGCTGTAAATGAGATGTTTGTGGACAATGTGTGGTGTGAGGTGGTTTGATCGAGTAAGTAACGTAAGGGTAAGAGAGATGTGTGGAAATAAAAAGAGCGTGGTTGAGAGAGTAGAAGAGAGTGTTTTGAAACGGTTTGGGCAAATGGAGAGAATGAGTGAGGAGAGTTTGACCAAGAGGATATATGTGTCGGAGGTGGAGTGAACGAGGAGAAGTAGGAGACCAGATTGGAGGTGGAAAGATGGAGTGAAAAACATTTTGTGTGATCGGGGCCTGAACATGCAGGAGGGTGAAAGAAGGGCAAGGAATAGAGTGAATTGGATCGATGTGGTATACCGGGGTTGACGTGCTGTCAGTGGATTGAATCAGGGCATGTGAAGCGTCTGGGGTAAACCATGGAAAGCTGTGTAGGTATGTATATTTGCGTGTGTGGACGTATGTATATACATGTGTATGGGAGTGGGTTGGGCCATTTCTTTCGTTTGTTTCCTTGCGCTACCTCAAAAACGCGGGAGACAGCGACAAAGCAAAAAAAGCCACCTCGCCACACATGGAATAACAACACCCCCTCATGTGCGCAAGGTAGCGCTAGGAAAAGACAACAAAGGCCCCATTCGTTCACACTCAGTCTCTAGCTGTCATATAATAATGCACCGAAACCACAGCTCCCTTTCCACATCCAGGCCCCACACAATTTTCCATGGTTTACCCCAGACGCTTCACATGCCCTGGTTCAATCTATTGACAGCACGTCGACCCCAGTATACCACATCGTTCCAATTCACTTTAATCCTTGCACGCCTTTCACCCTCATGCATGTTCAGGCCCCGATCACTCAAAATCTTTTTCACTCCATCTTTTCACCTCCAATTTGGTCTCCCACTTCTCCTCGTTCCCTCCACCCCTGACACATATATCCGCTTGGTCAATCTTTCCTCACTCATTCTCTCCATGTGACCAAACCATTTCAAAACACCCTCTTCTGCTCTCTCAACCACGCTCTTCATATTTCCACACATCTCTCTTATCCTTACATTACTTACTCGATGAAACCACCTTACACCACATGTTGTCCTCAAACATCTCATTTCCAGAACATCCACACTCCTGCGCACAACTCTGTCCATAGCCCACGCCTCGCAGCCATACAACATTGTTGGAATCACTATTCCTTCAAACATACCCATTTTTGCTTTCCGAGATAATGTTCTCGAGTTCCACACATTCTTCAAGGCTCCCAGAATTTTCGCCCCCTCCCCCACCCTATGATTCACTTCCGCTTCCATGGTTCCATCCGCTGCCAGATGCACTCCCAGATATCTAAAACACTTTACTTCCTCCAGTTTTTCTCCTTTCAAACTTACCTCCCAATTGACTTGACCCTCAACCTTACCGTACCTAATAACCTTGCTCTTATTCACATTTACTCTTAACTTTCTTCTTTCACACACTTTACCAAACTCAGTCACCAGCTTCTGCAGTTTCTTACATGAATCAGCCACCAGCGCTGTATCATCAGCGAACAACAACTGACTCACTTCACAAGCTCTCTCATCCAGAAAAGACAGTATACTTGCCCCTCTTTCCAAAACTCTTGCATTTACCTCCCTAACAATCCCATCCATAAACAAATTAAGCAACCATGGAGATATCACACACCGCTGCCACAAACCTACATTCATTGAGAACCAATCACTTTCCTCTCCTCGTACACGTACACATGCCTTACATCCTAGATAAAAACTTTTGACTGCTTCTAACAACCTGCCTCCCACACCATATATTCTTAATACCTTCCACAGAGAATCTCTATCAACTCTATCATATGCCTTCTGCAGATCCATAAATGCTACATACAAATCCTTTTGTTTTTCTAGGTATTTCTCACATACATTCTTCAAAGCAAACACCTGATCCACACATCCTCTATCACTTCTGAAACTACACTGCTCTTCCCCAATCTGATGCTCTGTACATGGCTTCACCTTCTCAATCAATACCCTTCCATATAATTTAACAGGAATACTCAACAAACTTATACCTCTGTAATTTGAGCACTCACTCTTATCCCCTTTGCCTTTG
Organism: Panulirus ornatus; assembly: GCF_036320965.1. NCBI lineage: Eukaryota > Metazoa > Arthropoda > Malacostraca > Decapoda > Palinuridae > Panulirus > Panulirus ornatus. The sequence continues at coordinate 26,785,743 of NC_092237.1, read as the reverse complement.
TACAATGGCACTATGCAAGCATTCCGCCAATCCTCAGGCACCTCACCATGAATCATATATACATTAAATAACCTTACCAGCCAGTCAACAATACAGTCACACTCTTTTTTAATAAATTCCACTGCAATACCATCCATACCTGCTGCCTTGCCGGCTTTCATCTTCCGTAAAGCTTTTAGTACCTCTCCTCTATTTACGAAATCATTTTCCCTAACCCTCTCACTTTGCACACCACCTCGACCAAAACACCCTATACTTGCCACTCTATCATGAAACACATTCAACAAACCCTCAAAATACTCACTCCATCTCCTTCTCACATCACCACTACTTGTTATCACCTCCCCATTAGCCCCTTCACTGAAGTTCCTATTTGCTCCCTTGTCTTACGCACTTTATTTACCTCCTTCCAAAACATCTTTTTATTCTTCCTAAAATTTAATGATACTCTCGCACCACAACTCTCATTTGCCCTCTTTTTCACCTCTTGCACCTTTTTCTTGACCTCCTGTCTCTTTCTTTTATAACTCTCCCACTCATTTGCATTTTTTCCCTGCAAAAATCGTCCAAATACCTCTCTCTTCTTTTTCACTAATAATCTTACTTCTTCATCCCACCACTCACTACCCTTTCTAATCAACCCACCTCCCATACTTCTCATGCCACAAGCATCTTTTGCGCAAGCCATCACTGCTTCCCTAAATACATGTCATTCCTCCCCCACTCCCCTTACCTCCTTTGTTCACATCTTTTTCATTCTGTACTCAGTCTCTCCTTGTACTTCCTCACACAAGTCTCCTTCCCAAGCTCACTTATTCTCACCACTCTCTTCACCCTAATATTCTCTCTTCTTTTCTGAAAACCCCTTAATTCTTCACCTTCGCCTCCACAAGGTAATGATTAGACATCCCTCCAGTTGCACCTCTCAGCACATTAACTTCCAAAAGTCTCTCTTTCGTGCGTCTATCAATTAACACGTAATCCAATAACGCTCTCTGGCCATCTCTCCTACTTACATACGTATAATTATGTATATCTCTCTTTTTTAAACCAGATATTCCCAATCACCAGTCCTTTTTCAGCACATAAATCTACAAGGTCTTCACCATTTCTATTTACAACACTGAACACTTCATGTATGCCAATTATTCCCTCAACTGCCACATTACTCACCTTTGCATTCAAATCACCGATCACTATAACCCGGTCTTGTGCATCAAAACCACTAACACACTCATTCAGCTGCTCCCAAAACTCTTGTGTCTCATGATCTTTCTTCTCATGCCCAGGTGCATATGCACCAGTAATCACCCATCTCTCTCCATCAACTTTCAGTTTTATCCAAATCAATCTAGAATTTACTTTCTTACACTCTATCACATACTCCCACAACTCCTGATTCAGGAGTAGTGCTACTCCTTCCCTTGCTCTTGTCCTCTCACTAACCCCTGACTTTACTCCCAAGACATTCTCAAACCACTATTCCCCTTTACCCTTGAGCTACGTTTCACTCAGAGCCAAAACATCCAAGTTCCTTTCCTCAAACATACTACCTATCTCTCCTTTGTTCTCATCTTGGTTGCATCCACACACATTTAGACACCATAATCTGAGCCTTCGAGGAGGATGAGCACTCCTCGCGTGACTCCTTCTGTTTCCCCTTTTAGAAAGTTAAAATACGAGGAGGGGAGGGTTTCTGGCCCCCCGCTCCCGTCCCCTCTAGTCACCTTCTACGACACGTGAGGAATGCGTGGGAAGTATTCTTTCTCCCCTATCTCCAGTGATATTATTATTATTATTTTTATTATTATTATTATTATTATTATTATTATTATTATTATTATTATTATTATTATTATTATTATTATCATTATTATAATACTTTGTCGCTGTCTTCCACTTTAGCGAGGTAGCGCAAGGAAACAGAAGAAAGAATGGCCCAACCCATCCACATACACATGTATATACATACACGTCCACACACGCACATATACATACCTACAAATCTCAATGTTTACATATATATACACACTCAGCCATACATACACATGTACATAATTCATACTATCTGCCCTTATTCATTACCATCGCCACCGCGCCACATATGTAATGACAGCCCCCGTGAGGTAGCGCTAGGAAAAGACAACAAAGACCACATTCGTTCACACTCAGTCTCTAGCTGTCATGTATAATGCACCGAAACTACAGCTCCCTTTCAAAATCCAGGCCCCACGAAACTTTCCATGTTTTATCCCATACGCTTTATATGCCCTGGTTCAACCCATTGACAGAACGTCGAACCCGGTACACCACATCGTTCCAATTCACTATATTCCTTGCACGCCTTTCACCCTCCTGCATGTTCAGTCCCCAATCAGTCAAAATCTTTTTCACTCTATCTTTCCATCTCCAATTTGGTATCCCACTTCTCCTCATTTCCTCCACCTCTGACACATATATCCTCTTTTTCAATCTTTCCTCACTCATTCTCTCCATGAGACCAAACCATTTTAAAACACCCTCTTCTGCTCTCGCAACCACACTCATTTCATTACCCCACATCTCTCTTACCCTTTCATTATATACGCGATCAAACCACCTCACAAAACATATTGTCCTCAAACATCTCATTTCTACCCTCCTATGCACAATTCTATCTACAGCCCACGCATCACAACCATATAACATTGTTGGAACCACTATTCCTTCAAACTTACCCATTTTTTCTTTCCAAGATTACAATCTCAACTTTCACACAATTTTCAACGCTCCCAGAACTTTCGCCCCCATCCCACATTCTATGACTCACTTCCGCTTTCATGGTTCCATTCGCTGCCAAATCCACTCTTAGACATCTAAAACACTTCACTTCCTTCAGTTAGTCTCCATTCAAACTTACCTCCCTACTGTACCTAATAACCTTGCTCCTTAATCACATTTACTCTCAGCTTTCTTCTTTCACACATATTACCAAACTCAGTCATCAGCTTCTGCAGTTTCTCACCCGAATCAGCCACCATCGCTGAATCATCAGCGAACAACTGGCTCACTTCCCAAGCTCACTCATCCACAACAGATTGCATACATGCCCCTTTCCAAAACTCTTGCATTCAACTCCCTAACAACCCCATCCACATATATATTATTCATTTTATTTATTTTGCTTTATCGCTGTCTCCCGCGTTAGCGAGGCACCCCAACGAAACAGACGAAAGAAATGCCCAACCCACCCACATACACATGTATATACATGCACGTCCATGTATATATATATACATATATATATATATATATATATATATATATATATATATATATATATATATATATATATATATATATATATATATATATATATATATATATATATATATATATATATATATTATCATTTTTCTTTTATTATACTTTGTCGCTGTCTCCCGCGTTTGCGAGGTAGCGCAAGGAAACAGACGAAAGAAATGGCCCAACCCCCCCACCCCATACACATGTATATACATACGTCCACACACGCAAATATACATACCTACACAGCTTTCCATGGTTTACCCCAGACGCTTCACATGCCCTGCTTCAATCCACTGACAGCACGTCAACCCCGGTATACCACATCGCTCCAATTCACTCTATTCCTTGCCCTCCTTTCACCCTCCTGCATGTTCAGGCCCCGATCACACAAAATCTTTTTCACTCCATCTTTCCACCTCCAATTTGGTCTCCCTCTTCTCCTTGTTCCCTCCACCTCCGACACATATATCCTCTTGGTCAATCTTTCCTCACTCATCCTCTCCATGTGCCCAAACCACTTCAAAACACCCTCTTCTGCTCTCTCAACCACGCTCTTTTTATTTCCACACATCTCTCTTACCCTTACGTTACTCACTCGATCAAACCACCTCACACCACACATTGTCCTCAAACATCTCATTTCCAGCACATCCATCCTCCTGCGCACAACTCTATCCATAGCCCACGCCTCGCAGCCATACAACATTGTTGGAATCACTATTCCTTCAAACATACCCATTTTTGCTTTCCGAGATAATGTTCTCGACTTCCACACATTCTTCAAGGCTCCCAGAATTTTCGCCCCCTCCCCCACCCAATGATTCACTTCCGCTTCCATGGTTCCATCCGCTGCCAGATCCACTCCCAGATATCTAAAACACTTTACTTCCTCCAGTTTTTCTCCTTTCAAACTTACCTCCCAATTGACTTGACCCTCAACCTTACCGTACCTAATAACCTTGCTCTTATTCACATTTACTCTTAACTTTCTTCTTTCACACACTTTACCAAACTCAGTCACCAGCTTCTGCAGTTTCTTACATGAATCAGCCACCAGCGCTGTATCATCAGCGAACAACAACTGACTCACTTCACAAGCTCTCTCATCCAGAACAGACAGTATACTTGCCCCTCTTTCCAAAACTCTTGAATTTACCTCCCTAACAATCCCATCCATAAACAAATTAAACAACCATGGAGATATCACACACCGCTGCCACAAACCTACATTCACTGAGAAGCAATCACTTTCCTCTCCTTGTACACGTACACATGCCTTACATCCTAGATAAAAACTTTTGACTGCTTCTAACAACCTGCCTCCCACACCATATATTCTTAATACCTTCCACAGAGAATCTCTATCAACTCTATCATATGACTTCTGCAGATCCATAAATGCTACATACAAATCCTTTTGTTTTCCTAGGTATTTCTCACATACATTCTTCAAAGCAAACACCTGATCCACACATCCTTTAGCACTTCAGAAACTACACTGCTCTTCCCCAATCTGATGCTCTGTACATGGCTTCACCTTCTCAATCAATACCCTTCCATATAATTTAACAGGAATACTCAACAAACTTATACCTCTGTAATTTGAGCACTCACTCTTATCCCCTTTGCCTTTGTACAATGGCACTATGCAAGCATTCCGCCAATCCTCAGGCACCTCACCATGAATCATACATACATTAAATAACCTTACCAGCCAGTCAACAATACAGTCACCCTCTTTTTTAATAAATTCCACTGCAATACCATCCAAACCTGCTGCCTTGCCGGCTTTCATCTTCCGTAAAGCTTTTAGTACCTCTCCTCTATTTACGAAATCATTTTCCCTAACCCTCTCACTTTGCACACCACCTCGACCAAAACACCCTATATCTGCCACTCTATCATGAAACACATTCAACAAACCCTCAAAATACTCACTCCATCTCCTTCTCACATCACCACTACTTGTTATCACCTCCCCATTAGCCCCTTCACTGAAGTTCCCATTTGCTCCCTTGTCTTACGCACTTTATTTACCTCCTTCCAAAACATCTTTTTATTCTCCCTAAAATTTAATGATACTCTCTCACCCCAACTCTCATTTGCCCTCTTTTTCACCTCTTGCACCTTTTTCTTGACCTCCTGTCTCTTTCTTTTATACCTCTCCCACTCATTTGCAGTTTTCCCTGCAAAAATCGTCCAAATGCCTCTCTCTTCTTTTTCACTAATAATCTTACTTCTTCATCCCACCACTCACTACCCTTTCTAATCAACCCACCTCCCACACTTCTCATGCCACAAGCATCTTTTGCGCAAGCCATCACTGCTTCCCTAGATACATGTCATTCCTCCCCCACTCCCCTTACCTCCTTTGTTCACACCTTTTTCATTCTGTACTCAGTCTCTCCTTGTACTTCCTCACACAAGTCTCCTTCCTAAGCTCACTTACTCTCACCACTCTCTTCACCCTAATATTCTCTCTTCTCACCTTCGCCTCCACAAGGTAATGATCAGACATCCCTCCAGTTGCACCTCTCAGCACATTAACTTCCAAAAGTCTATCTTTTGTGCGTCTATCAATTAACACGTAATCCAATAACACTCTCTGGCCATCTCTCCTACTTACATACGTATAATTATGTATATCTCGCTTTTTTAAACCAGGTATTCCCAATCACCAGTCCTTTTTCAGCACATAAATCTACAAGGTCTTCACCATTTCTATTTACAACACTGAACACTTCATGTATGCCAATTATTCCCTCAACTGCCACATTACTCACCTTTGCATTCAAATCACCGATCACTATAACCCGGTCTTGTGCATCAAAACCACTAACACACTCATTCAGCTGCTCCCAAAACTCTTGTGTCTCATGATCTTTCTTCTCATGCCCAGGTGCATATGCACCAGTAATCACCCATCTCTCTCCATCAACTTTCAGTTTTACCCAAATCAATCTAGAATTTACTTTCTTACACTCTATCACACACTCCCACAACTCCTGATTCAGGAGTAGTGCTACTCCTTCCCTTGCTCTTGTCCTCTCACTAACCCCTGACTTTACTCCCAAGACATTCTCAAACCACTATTCCCCTTTACCCTTGAGCTACGTTTCACTCAGAGCCAAAACATCCAAGTTCCTTTCCTCAAACATACTACCTATCTCTCCTTTGTTCTCATCTTGGTTGCATCCACACACATTTAGACACCATAATCTGAGCCTTCGAGGAGGATGAGCACTCCTCGCGTGACTCCTTCTGTTTCCCCTTTTAGAAAGTTAAAATACGAGGAGGGGAGGGTTTCTGGCCCCCCGCTCCCGTCCCCTCTAGTCACCTTCTACGACACGTGAGGAATGCGTGGGAATTATTCTTTCTCCCCTATCTCCAGTGATATTATTATTATTATTTTTATTATTATTACTATTATTATTATTATTATTATTATTATTATTATTATTATTATTATTATTATTATTATAATACTTTGTCGCTGTCTTCCACTTTAGCGAGGTAGCGCAAGGAAACAGAAGAAAGAATGGCCCAACCCATCCACATACACATGTATATACATACACGTCCACACACGCACATATACATACCTATAAATCTCAATGTATACATATATATACACACTCAGACATACATACACATGTACATAATTCATACTATCTGCCCTTATTCATTACCATCGCCACCGCGCCACATATGTAATGACAACCCCCGTGAGGTAGCGCTAGGAAAAGACAACAAAGACCACATTCGTTCACACTCAGTCTCTAGCTGTCATGTATAATGCACCGAAACTACAGCTCCCTTTCAAAATCCAGGCCCCACAAAACTTTCCATGTTTTATCCCATACGCTTTATATGCCCTGGTTCAACCCATTGACAGAACGTCGAACCCGGTACACCACATCGTTCCAATTCACTCTATTCCTTGCACGCCTTTCACCCTCCTGCATGTTCAGTCCCCAATCAGTCAAAATCTTTTTCACTCTATCTTTCCATCTCCAATTTGGTATCCCACTTCTCCTCATTTCCTCCACCTCTGACACATATATCCTCTTTTTCAATCTTTCCTCACTCATTCTCTCCATGAGACCAAACCATTTTAAAACACCCTCTTCTGCTCTCGCAACCACACTCATTTTATTACCCCACATCTCTCTTACCCTTTCATTATATACGCGATCAAACCACCTCAAAAAACATATTGTCCTCAAACATCTCATTTCTACCCTCCTGTACACAATTCTATCTACAGCCCACGCATCACAACCATATAACATTGTTGGAACCACTATTTCTTCAAACTTACCCATTTTTTCTTTCCAAGATTACAATCTCAACTTCCACACAATTTTCAACGCTCCCAGAACTTTCGCCCCAATCCCACATTCTATGACTCACTTCCGCTTTCATGGTTCCATTCGCTGCCAAATCCACTCTTAGACATCTAAAACACTTCATTTCCTTCAGTTTTTCTCCATTCAAACTTACCTCCCTACTGTACCTAATAACCTTGCTCCTTAATCACATTTACTCTCAGCTTTCTTCTTTCACACATATTACCAAACTCAGTCATCAGCTTCTGCAGTTTCTCACCCGAATCAGCCACCATCGCTGAATCATCAGCGAACAACTGACTCACTTCCCAAGCTCTCTCATCCACAACAGATTGCATACATGCCCCTTTCCAAAACTCTTGCATTCAACTCCCTAACAACCCCATCCACATATATATTATTCATTTTATTTATTTTGCTTTATCGCTGTCTCCCGCGTTAGCGAGGCACCCCAACGAAACAGACGAAAGAAATGCCCAACCCACCCACATACACATGTATATACATGCACGTCCATGTATATATATATACATATATATATATATATATATATATATATATATATATATATATATATATATATGTATATATATATAAATTATTATTATTTTTTTTTATTATACTTTGTCGCTGTCTCCCGCGTTTGCGAGGCAGCGCAAGGAAACAGACGAAAGAAATGGCCCAACCCCCCCCCCCCCATACACATGTATATACATACGTCCACACACGCAAATATACATACCTACACAGCTTTCCATTGTTTACCCCAGACGCTTCACATGCCCTGCTTCAATCCACTGACAGCACGTCAACCCCGGTATACCACATCGCTCCAATTCACTCTATTCCTTGCCCTCCTTTCACCCTCCTGCTTGTTCAGGCCCCGATCAAACAAAATCTTTTTCACTCCATCTTTCCACCTCCAATTTGGTCTCCCTCTTCTCCTTGTTCCCTCCACCTCCGACACATATATCCTCTTGGTCAATCTTTCCTCACTCATCCTCTCCATGTGCCCAAACCACTTCAAAACACCCTCTTCTGCTCTCTCAACCACGCTCTTTTTATTTCCACACATCTTTCTTACCCTTACGTTACTCACTCGATCAAACCACCTCACACCACACATTGTCCTCAAACATCTCATTTCCAGCACATCAATCCTCCTGCGCACAACTCTATCCATAGCCCACGCCTCGCAACCATACAACATTGTGGGAACCACTATTCCTTCAAACATACCCATTTTTGCTTTCCGAGATAATGTTCTCGACTTCCACACATTCATCAAGGCCCCCAGGATTTTCGCCCCCTCCCCCACCCAATGATCCACTTCCGCTTCCATGGTTCCATCCGCTGCCAGATCCACTCCCAGATATCTAAAACACTTCACTTCCTCCAGTTTTTCTCCATTCAAACTCACCTCCCAATTGACTTGACCCTCAACCCTACTGTACCTAATAACCTTGCTCTTATTCACATTTACTCTTAACTTTCTTCTTCCACACACTTTTCCAAACTTAGTCACCAGCTTCTGCAGTTTCTCACATGAATCAGCCACCAGCGCTGTATCACCAGCGAACAACAACTGACTCACTTCCCAAGCTCTCTCATCCCCAACAGACTTCATACTTGCCCCTCTTTCCAAAACTCTTGCATTTACCTCTCTAACAACCCCATCCATAAACAAATTAAACAACCATGGAGACATCACACACCCCTGCCGTAAACCTACATTCACTGAGAACCAATCACTTTCCTCTCTTCCTACACGTACACATGCCTTACATCCTCGATAAAAACTTTTCACTGCTTCTAACAACTTGCCTCCCACACCATATATTCTTAATACCTTCCACAGAGCATCTCTATCAACTCTATCATATGCCTTCTCCAGATCCATAAATGCTACATACAAATCCATTTGCTTTTCTAAGTATTTCTCACATACATTCTTCAAAGCAAACACCTGATCCACACATCCTCTACCACTTCTGAAACCACATATATATATATATATATAGTCACAGTTGCATACTTGTCATATATTGTTAACAGTGTTTCGACATCAATACAGTACCTGTCACCACTGCACCTGTTAAGTTATAATGGTACATGAATCGTCTCTTGCCAGTCAATAGTATTAACTGTTGAGTTGTGTGATCTGACACTTGTAATCCGATAGTTACAACGACTAACGAGTAACCATTAAGACTTTCAGATCACATTTAGTAAGCCATTATTGAAGGGAGAATGGTGACCTGATGATTTCTACATGGTCATCTTGTTTGTGAATTTATATTGATGACATGCCACTCTCTGCTGAATTGGTCACCAGGGATCAGTAATAGATACTAAATGGTTTTGGGTCGTCTGGTCTTCGTGACCTCACAATCAATACCACTAACAAGTGACGTCTGGTGTAACCTGACCTAATGATATGATTAACGACATTAACTAGAAATGTTTAGTACAACGTGACCGTAAGAATCTGGTCAATACCGCTAATTAGCGATGTGCAATATATCCTGATCATAATGATATAGACACCACCACTAATTGGTAATTCCTTGTATAACTTGACCATAATAACATAGTCACTAACACTAACCGGTTTTATCTAGATTAACCAGGGCATAATGATAAAGCCACTGTCATTATCTGGTGATGTCTGGTATAGCCTGAACATAATGATATAGTCATTGACATTAACCAGTGGGTCTTAGTGTGACCGTCGCTACAAATTTTTGTTGAGCCGTGTTATGATATAACTTACCTAATCTTTCAGTTATAATAAATCTTTTTTGAGGACTAACATGTGAATCGTCATATATTACAAGTTATCTACATCTGACCTCCTTTTCTTTCTCTCTAGTTATGGACTCCTGTAGGGACTGTAACTAGTATATTATGGTCAATGAAACTATGTGTGTTCAAGATATTTCGTATCATCTCAGCACTGCGCCATCCATCTGACCGTCCCACTCTCGCTGTCCTTGACAGATTCCTGATGAGGAAAGATAAAGTAGGAAGTGTTTCGAGAAAATAGATCAGTGCGAAGCAAAGAATGGTATGGACGTTAATTTGGTTATGGGTAAGAGGTAGAAAAAAGTTCTACATAGAAAATAGTCAAAAGCTGATAGGGTCAGGTGTATCGTTATCTTAGACATTAGTTGATAAATGAATTAGTTGGTTTGATGTGTCTAAATGATATGATAATGGGTGAAGTGTAGTTGGACAGCAGTTCAGATGATATCTGTCCCAGAGAGACACAGGAGCAACACTAACGACTTCACAAATCAGTTGAACTGCCATAATTGGTCAGGCCTACTATGAAAGGGACCATGACTGACATGAACAGGAACCGCAAATGACAGATAGTGACCGAAAACGACATGATCCGGTGCTGGAAATGACAGAGTAAATGAATGATGAATGGAACCAGACAACAGACGAAGATGATGCTGTGACATATGATCTCTGCTCCCAGGAATAGAAATGACCTGATCTTTTCCCCAACTGATGCATTGGTGTAGCTCTTGGTCAAATTTTCTCCACTTACTTATGTGATATATAGTTTTCATACATGGTGCTCTGACAAGAAAATAGTGAAATTGGAAAAAATGTAGCTTAGACACTGAAGCTTATTCTTTCATTGAAATGTGAACAAATGGAGCATTTTTCAAAGTGATACAGATGAAAAGCAAAAAGGTGTGTTTCATGAATGTACTGGAAAACTTGAGGTCCAGATAAACTTTTGGTCTGTCAAGACTTTATTATGGAGGATGACCAACTACCTACCCTCATGTATCCAAGATATGGTTGTACTTTGTGTAATGAAGACAATTGAGAATCATCATAAGCCAATATTCCAGTTTAATGATAAGAGAAGTGGACCAGGCAGTATGTTACAGTGGTTAAATTGATGAAAATTAGTATTGACGTTTGTGTAAATAAATTATACATTTCCCTTTTCCATAACAAGAGGTTGAACCATTATGTGACATTCATTTTTCATTTCATTTTCCAGCAAGAAGTTTCAGTTTTCTAAATTATTTTTCACATTTTTCATATATATATATATATATATATATATATATATATATATATATATATATATATATATATATATATATATATATATATATATATATATATATATATTTGTATGTAGCATTTATGGATCTGGAGAAGGCATATGATAGAGTTGATAGAGATGCTCTGTGGAAAGTATTAAGAATATATGGTGTGGGAGGCAAGTTGTTAGAAGCAGTGAAAAGTTTTTATCGAGGAAGTAAGGCATGTGTACGTGTAGGAAGAGAGGAAAGTGATTGGTTCTCAGTGAATGTAGGTTTGCGGCAGGGGTGTGTGATGTCTTCATGGTTGTTTGATTTGTTTATGGATGGGGTTGTTAGGGAGGTGAATGCAAGAGTTTTGGAAAGAGGGGCAAGTATGAAGTCTGTTGTGGATGAGAGAGCTTCGGAAGTGAGTCAGTTGTTCGCTGATGATACAGCGCTGGTGGCTGATTCATGCGAGAAACTGCAGAAGCTGGTAACTGAGTTTGGTGAAGTGTGTGAAAGAAGAAAGTTAAGAGTAAATGTGAATAAGAGCAAGGTTATTACGTACAGTAGGGTTGAGGGTCAAGTCAATTGGGAGGTAAGTTTGAATGGAGAAAAACTGGAGGAAGTAAAGTGTTTTAGATATCTGGGAGTGGATCTGGCAGCGGATGGAACCATGGAAGCGGAAGTGGATCATAGGGTGGGGGAGGGGTTGAAAATCCTGGGAGCCTTGAAGAATGTGTGGAAGTCGAGAACATTATCTCGGAAAGCAAAAATGGGTATTTTTGAAGGAATAGTGGTTCCAACAATGTTGTATGGATGCGAGGCGTGGGCTATGGATAGAGATGTGAGCAGGAAGGTGGATGTGCTGGAAATTAGATGTTTGAGGACAATGTGTGTTGTGAGGTGGTTTGATCGAGTAAGTAGCGTAAGGGTAAGGGAGATGTGTGGAAATAAAAAGAGCGTGGTTGAGAGACCAGAGGAGGGTGTTTTGAAATGGTTAGCGCACATGGAGAGAATGAGTGAGGAAAGATTGACCAAGAGGATATATGTGTCGGAGGTGGAGGAAATGAGGAGAAGTGGGAGACCAAATAGGATGTGGAAAGATGGAGTGAAAAAGATTTTGAGAGATCTGGGCCTGAACATGCAGGAGGGTGAAAGGAGGGCAAGGAATAGAGTGAATTGGATCGATGTGGTATACCGGGGTTGACGTGCTGTCAGTAGGTTGAATCAGGGCATGTGAAGCGTCTGGGGTAAACCATGAAAAGCTGTGTAGGTATGTATATTTGCGTGTGTGGACGTGTATGTATATACATGTGTATGGGGTGGGTTGGGCCATTTCTTTCGTCTGTTTCCTTGCGCTACTTCGCAAACGCGGGAGACAGTGACAAAGCAAATATATATATATATATATATATATATATATATATATATATATATATATATATATATATATATATATATATATATATATATATATATATATATATATTAATCATTTATTTATTTTGCTTTGTCGCTGTCTCCCGCGTTAGCGAGGTAGCGCAAGGAAGCAGACGAAAGAATGGCCCAACACGCCCACATACACATGTATATACATACACGTCCACACACGCAAATATACATACCTATACATCTCAATGTACACATATATATGCACACACAGACATATAATTATATACACATGTACATAATTCATACTGTCTGCCTTTATTTGTTCCCATCGCAACCCCGCAACACATGGAATAACAACCCCCTACCCTCTCATGTGTGCGAGGTAGCGCTAGGAAAAGACACTAAAGGCCCCATTCGTTCACACTCAGTCTCTAGCTGTCATGTAATAATGCACCGAAACCACAGCTCCCTTTCCACATCCAGGCCCCACACAACTTTCCAAGATTTACCCCAGACGCTTCACATGCCCTGGTTCAATCCATTGACAGCACGTCGACCCCGGTAAACCACATCGTTCCAATTCACTCTATTCCTTGTACGCCTTTCACCCTCCTGCATGTTCAGGCCCCGATCACTGAAAATCTTTTTCACTCCATCTTTCCACCTAAAATTTGTCCTCCCACTTCTCGTTCACTCCACCTCTGACACATATATCCTCTTTGTCAATCTTTCCTCACTCATTCTCTCTATGTGACCAAACCATTTTAAAACACCCTCTTTTGCTCTCTCAACCACACTCTTTTTATTTCCACACATCTCTCTTACCCTTACATTACTTACTCGATCAAACCACCTTTTGCGCAAGCCATCACAGCTTCCCTAAAAATATCCCATTCCCCCCCACTCCCCTTACCTCCTTTGTTTTCACCTTTTTACATTCTGTACTCAGTCTCTCCTGGTACTTCCTCTCACAAGCCTCCTTCCCAAGCTCACTTACTCTCACCACTCTCTTCACCCCAACATTCTCTCTTCTTTTCTGAAAACCCCCACAAATCTTCACCTTCGCCTCCACAAGATAATGATCAGACATCCCTCCAGTTGCACCTCTCAGCACATTAACATCCAAAAGTCTCTCTTTCGTGCGTCTATCAATTAACACGTAATCCAATAACGCTCTCTGGCCATCTCTCCTACTTACATACGTATACTTATGTATATCTCGCTTTTTAAACCAGGCATTCCCAATCACCAGTCCTTTTTCAGCAAATAAATCTGCAAGCTCTTCACCATTTCCATTTACAACACTGAACACTCCATGTATACCAATTATTTCCTCAACTGCCACACTACACACCTTTGCATTCAAATCACCCATCACTATAACCCGGTCTTTTGCATCAAAACCACTAACACACTCACTCAGATGCTCCCAAAACACTTGCCTCTCATGATCTTTCTTCTCAAGCCCAGGTGCATATGCACCAATAATCACCCATCTCTCTCCATCAACTTTCAGTTTTACCCATATCATTCCAGAATTTCCTTTCTTACACTCTATCACATACTCCCACAACTCCTGATTCAGGAGTAGTGGGAGGGTTAGTGAGAGGACAAGAGCAAGGGAAGGAGTATCACTACAGACACAGGAGTTGTGGGAGAATGTGATAGAATGTAAGAAAGTGAATTTTAGATTAATATGGGTAAAACTGAAAGTTGATGGAGGGATATGGGTGATTATTGGTGCATATGCACCTGGGCATGAGAAGAAAGATCATGAGAGGCAAGTGTTTTGGGAGCAGCTGAATGAGTGTGTTAGTGGTTTTGATGCACGAGACCGGGTTATAGTGATGGGTGATTTGAATGCAAAGGTGAGTAATGTGGCAGTTGAGGGAATAATTGGTATACATGGGGTGTTCAATGTTGTAAATGGAAATGGTGAAGAGCTTGTTGATTTATGTGCTTAAAATGGACTGTTGATTGGGAATACCTGGTTTGAAAAGCGAGATATTCGCAAGTATACGTATGTAAGTAGGAGAGATGGCCAGAGAGCGTTATTGGATTACGTGTTAATTGACAGGTGCGGGAAAGAGAGACTTGTGGATATTAATGTGCTGAGAGGTGCAACTGGAGGGATGTCTGATCATTATCTTGTGGAGGTGAGGGTGAAGATTTGTATGGGCTTTCCGAAAAGAGGAGAGAATGTTGGGGTGAAGAGGGTGGTGAGAGTAAGTGAGCTTGGGAAGGAGACTTGTTTGAGGAAGTACTAGGAGAGACTGGGTACAGAATGGAAAAAGGTGAGAACAAAGGAGGTAAAGGGAGTGGGGAAGGAATGGGATGTATTTAGGGAAGCAGTGATGGCTTGCGCAAAAGATGCTTGTGGCATGAGAAGCGTGGAGGTGGGTTGGTTAGAAAGGGTAGTGAGTGGTGGGATGAAGAATTAAGATTATTAGTAAAAGAGAAGAGATAGGCATTTGGAGAATTTTTGAGGGAAAAAATGGAACTGAATAGGAGATGTATAAAAGAAAGAGACAGGAGGTCAAGAGAAAGGTGCAAGAGGTGAAAAAGAGGGCAATAAGAGTTGGGGTGAGAGAGTATCATTAAATTTTAGGGAGAATAAAAAGATGTCTTGGAAGGAGGTAAATAACGTGCGTAAGACAAGGGAGCAAATGGGAATTCAGTGAAGGGGGCTAATGGGGAGGTGATAACAAGTAGTGGTGATGTGAGAAGGAGATAGAGTGAGTATTTTGAAGGTTTGTTGATGATAGATTGGCAGATATACTGTGTTTTGGTGGAGGTGGTAGACAAAGTGAGAGGGTTAGGGAAAATGATTTGGTAAACAGAGAAGATGTAGTAAAAGCCTTGCGGAAGATGAAAGCCGGCAAGGCAGCAGGTTTGGATGGTATTGCAATGGAATTTATTAAAAAAAGGGGGTGACTGTATTATTGACTGGTTGTTAAGGACATTTAAAGGATGTATGATTCATGGTAAGGTGCCTGAGGATTGGCGGAATGCGTGCATAGTGCCAATGTATAAAGGCAAAGGGGATAAGAGTGAGTGCTCAAATTACAGAGGTATAAGTTTGTTAAGTATTCCCGGTAAATTATATAGGAGGGTATTGATTGAGAGGGTGAAGGCATGTACAGAGCATCATATTGGGGAAGAGCAGTGTGGTTTTAGAAGTGGTAGAGGATGTGTTGATCATGTGTTTGCTTTGAAGAATGTATGTAAGATATACTTAGAAATGCGAATGGATTTGTATGTAGCATTTATGGATCTGGAGAAGGCATATGATAGAGTTGATAGAGATGCTTTGTGGAAGGTATTAAGAATATATGGTGTGGGATGCAAGTTGTTAGAATCAGTGAAAAGTTTTTATCGAGGATGTAAGACATGTGTACGTATAGGAAGAGAGGAAAGTGATTGGTTCTCAGTGAATGTAGGTTTGCAGCAGGGGTGTGTGATGTCTCCATGGTTGTTTGATTTGTTTATGGATGGGGTTGTTAGGGAGGTGAATGCAAGAGTTTTGGAAAGAGGGGCAAGTATGCAGTATGTTGGGGATGAGAGATCTTGGTAAGTGAGTCAGTTGTTGTTCGTTGATGATACAGCGCTGGTGGCTGATTCATGTGAGAAACTGCAGAAGCTGGTGAATGAGTTTGGTAAAGTGTGTGAAAGAAGAAAGTTAAGAGTAAATATGAATAAGAGTAAGGTTATTAGGTACAGTAGGGTTGAGGGTCAAGTCAATTGGGAGGTAAATTTGAATGGAGAAAAACTGGAGGAAGTAAAGAGTTTCAGATATCTGGGAGTGGATATGGCAGCGGATGGAACCATGGAAGCGGAAGTGAATCATAGGGTCGGGGAGGGGGTGATAATCCTGGGAGCCATGAAGAATGTGTGGAAGTCGAGAACATGATCTCCGAAAGCAAAAATGGCTATGTTTGAAGGAATAGTGGTACCAACAATGTTGTATGGTTGAGAGGCGTGGGCTATGGATAGAGTTGTGCGCAGGAGGGTGGACGTGCTGGAAATGAGATGTTTGGGGACAATATGTGGTGTGAGATGGTTCGATCGAGTAAGTAATGCAAGGGTAAGAGAGATGTGTGGAAATAAAAAGAGCGTGGTTGAGAGAACAGTATAGGGTGTTTTGAAATGTGTTGGGCACATGGAGAGAATGAGTGAGGAAAGATTGACCAAGAGGATATATGTGTCGGGGGGTGGAGGGAACGAGGAGAAGTGGGAGACCAAATTGGAGGTGGAAAGATGGAGTGAAAAATATTTTGAGTGATCGGGGCCTGAATATCCAGGAAGGTGAAAGGCGGGCAAGGAATAGAGTGAATTGGAACGATGTGGTATACCGCGGTCGACGTGCTGTCAATGGATTGAATCAGGGTATGTGAAGCGTCTGGGGTAAACCATGGAAAGTTGTGTGGGGCCTGGATGTGAAAAGCGAGCTGTGGTTTCGGGCATTATTGGATGACAGTTAGAGACTGAGTCTGAACGAAGTGGGCCTTAGTTGTCTTTTCCTAGCGCTACCTCGCACACATGAGGGGGGAGGGGGATGTTATTCCATGTGTGGCAAGTAGGCGATAGGAATGAATAAAAGCAGACAGTGTGAATTTTGTGCATGTGTATACATGTATG
Source organism: Panulirus ornatus (assembly GCF_036320965.1). NCBI lineage: Eukaryota > Metazoa > Arthropoda > Malacostraca > Decapoda > Palinuridae > Panulirus > Panulirus ornatus. The sequence goes on along the minus strand of NC_092237.1, from coordinate 26,768,018 downwards.
TGTCTGTGTGTGTATACATATTGATATGTATAGGTATGTATATTTGCGTGTGTGGACGTGTATGTATATACATGTGTATGGGGGTAGGTTGGGCCATTTCTTTCGTCCGTTTCCTTGCGCTACCTCGCAAACGCGGGAGACTGCGACAAATATATATATATATATATATATATATATATATATATATATATATATATATATATATATATATATATATATATGTATATATATATACATATATATATATATATATATATATATATATATATATATATATATATATATATATATATATATATATATATATATATATATATATATATATATATATATATATATGTATATATATATATATATATATATATATATATATATATATATATATATATATATATATATATATATATATATATATTTATTTATTTATTCATTTATTTTGCTTTGTCACTGTCTCCCGCGTTAGCGAGGTAGCGCAAGGAAACCGACGAAAGAATTGCCCAACCCGCCCACATACACATGTATATACATAAATGTCCAGACACACACAATATACACACCTATACATCTCAATGTACACATATATATACACATACAGACATATACATATATACACTTGTACATAATTCATACTGTCTGCCTTTATTTTTTCCTATCGCCACCTCGCCACACATGAAATAGCAACCCCCTCCCCCCCCCATGTGTGCGAGGTAGCGCTAGGAAAAACATAAAGGCCCCATTCGTTCAAACTCAGTCTCTAGCTGTCATGTAATAATGCACCGAAACCACAGCTCCCTTTCCACATCCAGGCCCCACACACTTTGCATGGTTTACCGCAGACGCTTCATATGCCCTGGTTCAATCCACTGATAGCACGTCGACCCCGGTATACCACATCGTTCTAATTCACTCTATTCCTTGCGCGCCTTTCACCCTCCTGCATGTTCAGGCCCCGATCACTCAAAATCTTTTTCACTCCATCTTTCTACCTACAATTTGGTCTCCCACTTCTCATCGTTCCCTCCACCTCTGACACATATATCCTCTTGGTCAATCTTTTCCCACGCATTCTCTCCATGTGACCAAACCATTTTAAAACACCCTCTTCTGCTCTCTCAACCACACTTTTTATTTCCACACATCTCTCTTACCCTTACATTACTTCCTCTATCAAACCACCTCACACCACATATTGTCCTCAAATATCTCAATTCCAGCATATCCACCCTCCTGCGCACAACACTATCCATAGCCCACGCCTCGCAACCATACAACATTGTTGGAACCACTATGCCTTCAAACATAGCCATTTTTGCTGTCCGAGTTAATGTTCTCGACTTCCAAACATTCTTCAAGGCTCCCAGAATTTTCGCTACCTTCCCCACCCAATATTCACTTCCGCTTCCATGGTTCCATCCGCTGCCAGATCAACGCCCAGATATCTAAAACGCTTCACTTCCTCCAACGTTTCTCCATTCAAACTTACCTCCCAATTGACTTGACCCTCAACCCTACTGTACCTAATAACCTTGCTCTTATTCATATTTACTCTTAACTTTCTTCTTTCACACACTTTACCAAACTCAGTCACCAACTTCTGTAGTTTCTCACATTAATCAGCCACCAGCGCTGTATCATCAGCGAACAACAACTGACACTTCCCAAGCTCTCTCATCCACAACAGACTGCATACTTGCCCCTCTTTCCAAAACTCTTGCATTCACCACCATGACAACCCCATCCATAAACAAATTAAACAACCATGGAGACATCACACACCCCTGCCGCAAACCTACATTCACTGAGAACCAATTACTTTCCTCTCTTCCTACACGTACACATGCCTTACATCCTTGATAAAAACTTTTCACTGATTCTAACAACTTGCCTCCCACACCATATATTCTTAAAACCTTCCACAGAGAATATCTATCAACTCTATCATATGGCTTCTGAGATCCATAAATGCTACATACAAATCCATTTGTTTTTCTAAGTATTTCTCGCATACATTCTTCAAAGCAAACACCTGATCCACACATCCTCTACCCCTTCTGAAACCACACTGCTCTTCCCCAATCTGATGCTCTGTACATGCCTTCACCCTCTCAATCAATACCCTCCCATATTATTTAACAGTAATACTCAACAAACTTATACCTCTTTAAATTGAGCACTCACTCTTATCCCCTTTGCCTTTGTACAATGGCACTATGCACGCATTCCGCCAATCCTCAGGCACCTCACCATGAATCATACATACATTAAATAACCTTACCAACCAGTCAACAATTCAGTCACCCCCTTTTTTAATAAATTCCACTGCAATACCATCCGAACCTGCTGCTTTGCCGGCTTTTATCTTCCGTAAAGCTTTTACTGCCTCTTCTGTATTTACCAAACCATTTTCCCTAACCCTCTCACTTTGCACACCACCTCTACCAAGACACCCCACATCTGCCACTCTGTCATCAAACACATTCAACAAACCTTCAAAATACTCACTCCATCTCCTTCTCACATCACCACTTCTTATTATCACCTCCCCATTAGCGCCCTTCACTGAAGTTCACATTTGCTCACTTGTCTTACGCACTTTATTTACCTCCTTCCAACATATCTTTTTATTCTCCCGGAAATTTAATGATACTCTCTCACCCCAACTCTCATTTGCCCTCTTTTTCACCTCTTGCACCTTTCTCTTGACCTCCTGCTTCTTTCTTTTATACCTCTCCCACTCAATTGCATTTTTTCCCTTCAAAAATCGTCCAAATGCCTCTCTCTTCTCTTTTACTAATAATCTTACTTCTTCATCCAACCACTCACTACCTTTTCTCATCAACCCACCTCCCAAGCCTCTTATGCCACAAGCATCTTTTGCGCAAGCCATCACTGCTTCCCTAAATACATCCCATTCCTCCCCCACTACCCTTACTTCCTTTGTTCTCACCTTTTTCCATTCTGTACTCAGTCTCTCCCAGTACTTCCTAATACAAGTCTCCTTCCGAAGCTCACTTACTCTCACTACTCTCTTCACCCCAATATTCTCTCTTCTTTTCTGAAAACCCCCACAAATCTTCAATTTCGCTTCCACAAGATAATGATAAGACATCCCTCCAGTTGCACCTCTCAGCACATTAACATCCAAAAGTCTCTCTTTTGTGCGTCTATCAATTAACACGTAATCCAATAGCGCTCTCTGGCCATTTCTCCTACTTACATACTTATACTTATGTATATCTCGCTTTTTAAACCATGTATTCCCAATCACCAGTCCTCATTCAGCACTTAAATCTACAAGCTCTTCACCATTTCCATTTACAACACTGAACACTCCATGTATACCAATTATTCCCTCAACTGCCACATTACTCACCTTTGCATTCAAATCACCCATCACTATAACCCGGTCTTGTGCATCAAAACCACTAACACACTCATTCAGCTGCTCCCAAAACTCTTGTGTCTCATGATCTTTCTTCTCATGCCCAGGTGCATATGCACCAATAATCACCCACATTTCTCCATCAACTTTCAGTTTTACCCATATCAATCTAGAATTTACTTTCTTACACTCTATCACATACTCCCACAATTCCTGATTCAGGAGTAGTGCTACTCCTTCTATTGCCCTTGTCCTCTCACTAACCCCTGACTTTACTCCCAAGACATTCTCAAACCACTCTTCCCCTTTACCCTTGAGCTTCGTTTCACTTAGAGCCCAAACATCCAGGTTCCTTTCCTCAAACATACTACCTATCTCTCCTTTTTTCTCATCTTGGTTACATCCACACACATTTAGACACCCCAATCTGGGCCTTCGAGGAGGATGAGCACTCCTCGCGTGACTCCTTCTTCTGTTTCCCTTTTTAGAAAGCTGAAATACAAGGAGGGGAGGGTTTCTGACCCCCCGCTCCCGTCACCTTTATATATATATATATATATATATATATATATATATATATATATATATATATATATATATATATATATATATATATATATAACGAGAGAGCGAGAGAGAGAGAGAGAGAGAGAGAGAGAGAGAGAGAGAGAGAGAGAGAGAGAGAGAGAGAGAGAGAGAGAGAGAGAGAGAGAGAGAGAGAGAGAGAGAGAGAGAGAGAGAGAGAGAGAGAGAGAGAGAGAGAGAGAGAGAGGGAAGCAAACTATGAACAGTTGAAGTGGAAAGAAAGAACAGAGATGGACGATCATTCTCGGTCCTGAAGCCTCCCCGCCACTGGTAATTGACTTCAGTATTTTAATTCCTTAGCAGGAGGAGGAGAAGGAGGAATTTATCACCAGAAGCTATCAATCAAGAGGCAGTGAGGTGTCGGTGGTAGCGTGGATCAGGAAAGAATCTTGTCTGTGGTTATGGTAAGTGGAATCCTGGTGTTCCTTACTCCACACCTGACTGTTAACCTCCCGTGGAGGTCTGGGGTGACGGATCCCCTCCGCTACACTGGTGCTGACATCAGAGAGAGAGAGAGAGAGAGAGAGAGAGAGAGAGAGAGAGAGAGAGAGAGAGAGAGAGAGAGAGAGAGAGAGAGAGAGAGAGAGAGAGAGGGAGAGAGAGAGAGCAAATAGAGAAAAAAGTAAACAGAATATCCAATGGCTTGTAACGAGGTTAGGTAACTCGAGATCGTCATACAGTTCTACCTACTTCATGATAACTTACTGGCTGGAATCAATAGTTTAGTTTCTTCTTGAATGATCGTATGATTCACTTCCGCTTCCATGGTTCCATCTGCTGACAAATCCACTCCCAGATATCTAAAACACCTCAATTCCTCAAGTTTCCCTCCATTTAAACTTACCTCCCAATATACTTTTCCCTCAACCCTACTGTGCCTAATAACCTTGCTCTTATTCACATTTACTCTCAGCTTTTTTCCTTCACACACTTTGCGAACTCAGTCACCAGCTTCTGCAGTTTCTCACATCAATCAGCCACCAGCCCTGTATCATCAGCGAACAACAACTGACTCACTTCCCAAGCTCTCTCATCTACAACAGACTGCATACTTGCCCCTCTTTCCAAAACTCTTGCATTCACCTCCCTAACAACCCCATCCATAAACAAATTAAACAGCCATGAAGACACGACACACCCTTGCCGCAAACCTACGCTCATTAAGAACCAATCACTTTCCTCTCTTCCTACACGTACACATGCCTTACATCCTCGATAAAAACTTTTCACTGCATCTAAGAACTTTTCTCCCACACCATATATTCTCAATACCTTCCACAGAGGATCTTCATCAACTCTATTATATGCCTTCTTCGGATCCATAAATGCTACATACAAATCCATTTGTTTTTCTAAGTATTTCTCACATACATTCTTCAAAGCAAACACCTGATCCACACATCCTCTATCACTTCTGAAACCACACTGCTCTTCCCCAATCTGATGCTCTGTACATGCCTTCACCCTCTCAATTAATACCCTCCTATATAATTTCCAAGGAATACCCATATATTTATATCCCTGAAATTTTGGCACTCCTTTTTATTCCCTTTGCATTTGTACAATTGCATTACGCAAGCATTCCGCCAATCCCCAGACACCTCACCATGAGTCATACATACATTAAAAAACCTTTTCAGCCAGTCAACACGTAAGGCATGTGTACGTGTAGGAGGATAGGTAAGTGATTGGTTCTCAGTGAATGTAGGTGTGCGGCAGGGGTGTATAATGTCTCTATGGAGTTTTATTTTTCTAAGAATGGGGTTGTTAGGGAGGTGAATTCAAGAGTTTTGGAAAGAGGGTCATGTATGCAGTCTCTTGTGGATAAGAGAGCTTGGGAAGTGAGTCACTTGTTGTTCGCTGATGGTACAGCGCTGGTGGCTGATTCGTGCGAGAGTTCGGTAAAGTGTGTGAAAGAAGAAAGCTGAGAATAAATGTCTATAACAGCAAGGTTACTAGGAACAGTAAGGTTGAGAGACAAGTCAATTGGGAGGTAGGTCTGAATGGAGAAAAACTGGAGTAAGTGAAGTGTTTTAGATATCGTGGAGCGGATTTGGCAGCGGATGGAACTATGGAAGCGGAAGTGAATCATAGGGTGGGGGAGAGGACGAAAATTATGGGAGCGTTGTAAAATGTGTGGAAGTCGAGAACATTATTTCGAAAAGCAATAATGGGTTTGTTTGAAGGAATAGTGGTTCCAACAATGTTATATGGTTGCTAGGCGTGGGCTATAGATAGAGTTGTGCGGAGGGGGGTGGATATGCTGGAAATGAGATGTTTGTGGACAATATGTGGTGTCAGGTGATTTGATAGCGTAAATAATAATATGGCAAGAGAGATGTGTGGAAATAAAAAGAATGTGGTTGAGAGAAGAGAAGGTGTTTTGAAATGGTTGGTCACAAGGAGAGATTGAGTGATGAAAGATTGACCAAGAGGATATATGTGTCGGAGGTGGAGGAAATGAGGAGAAGTGGGAGACCAAATAGGATGTGGAAAGATGGAGTGAAAAAGATTTTGAGAGATCTGGGCCTGAACATGCAGGAGGGTGAAAGGAGGGCAAGGAATAGAGTGAATTGGAGCGATGTGGTATACCGGGGTTGACGTGCTGTCAGTGGATTGAAGCAGGGCATGTGAAGCGTCTGGGGTAAACCATGGAAAGCTGTGTAGGTATGTATATTTGCGTGTGTGGACGTATGTATATACATGTGTATGGGGGGGGGGCCATTTCTTTCGTCTGTTTCCTTGCGCTACCTCGCAAACGCGGGAGACAGCGACAAAGTATAATAAAAGAAAATAATAATAATTTATATATATATATATATATATATATATATATATATATAATATATATATATATATATATATATATATATATATATACATGGACGTGCATGTATATACATGTGTATGTGGGTGGGTTGGGCATTTCTTTCGTCTGTTTCGTTGGGGTGCCTCGCTAACGCGGGAGACAGCGATAAAGCAAAATAAATAAAATGAATAATATATATGTGGATGGGGTTGTTAGGGAGTTGAATGCAAGAGTTTTGGAAAGGGGCATGTATGCAGTCTGTTGTGGATGAGAGAGCTAGGGAAGTGAGTCAGTTGTTCGCTGATGATTCAGCGATGGTGGCTGATTCGGGTGAGAAACTGCAGAAGCTGATGACTGAGTTTGGTAATATGTGTGAAAGAAGAAAGCTGAGAGTAAATGTGATTAAGGAGCAAGGTTATTAGGTACAGTAGGGAGGTAAGTTTGAATGGAGAAAAACTGAAGGAAGTGAAGTGTTTTAGATGTCTAAGAGTGGATTTGGCAGCGAATGGAACCATGAAAGCGGAAGTGAGTCATAGAGTGTGGGATGGGGGCGAAAGTTCTGGAGCGTTGAATTT
>NC_092237.1:26725379-26760567 GCF_036320965.1 Panulirus ornatus | reverse complement strand
ATTGGGAGGTAAGTTTGAATAGAGAAAAACTGGAGGAAGTAAAGTGTTTTACATATCTGGGAATGGATCTGACAGCGGATGGAACCATGGAAGCGGAAGTGGATCATAGGGTGGGGGAGGGCGCGAAAATTCTGGGAGCCTTGAAGAATGTTTGGAAGTCGAGAACATTATCTCGGAAAGCAAAAATGGCTATGTTTGAAGGAATAGTGGTTCCAACAATGATGTATGTTGCGAGGCGTTGGCTATGGATAGAGTTGTGCGCAGGAGGTTGGATGTGCTGGAAATGAGATGTTTGAGGACAATATGTGGTGTGAGGTGGTTTGATCGAGTAAGTAATGTAATTGTAAGAGAGATGTGTGGAAATAAAAAGAGTGTGGTTGAGAGAGCAGAAGAGGGTGTTTTGAAATGGTTTGGTCACATGGAGAGAATGAGTGAGGAAAGATTTACCAAGAGGTTATATGTGTCAGAGGTGGAGGGAACGAGGGGAAGTGGGAGACCAAATTGGAGGTGGAAAGATGGAGTTAGAAAGGTTTTGAGTGATCGGAGCCTAAACATGCAGGAGGGTGAAAGGCGTACAAGGAGTAGAATGAATTGGAACGATGTGGTATACCGGGGTCGACGTGCTGTCAATGGATTGAACCAGGGCATGTGAAGAGTCCGGGGTAAACCATGGAAAGTTCTGTAGAGCCTGGAAAGGAAGCTGTGGTTTCGGTGCATTATTACATAACAGCTAGAGACTGAATGCGAACGAATGGGGCCTTTGGTGTCTTTTCCTAGTGCTACCTTGAACACATGAGGGGGGAGGGGCATGTAATTCCGTGTGTGGCGGGGTGGCGATGGGGGTGAGTAGGGGCAGACAGTGTGAATTGTGTGCAGGTATGTATATGTGTGTGTCTCTGTGTATACATATGTGTGCACGTTGGGATGTGTGGGTGTGTATGTTTGCGTGTGTGGACGTGTGTGTGTGTACATGTGTGTGGGGGTGGGCTGGGCCATTTCTTTCGTCTGTTTCCTTGCGCCACCTCGCAGGAGCGGGAGGCAGCGACAAAGGAAAATAAGATAATAAACATATATATATATATATATATATATATATATATATATATATATATATATATATATATATATATATATGCTCTGTGGAAGGTATTAAGAATATATGGTGTGGGAGGCAAGTTGTTAGAAGCAGTGAAAAGTTTTTATCGAGGATGTAAGGCATGTGTAAGTGTAGGAAGAGAGGAAAGTGATTGGTTCTCAGTGAATGTAGGTTTGCGGCAGGGGTGTGTGATGTCTCCATGGTTGTTTAATTTGTTTATGGATGGGGTTGTTAGGGAGGTAAATGCAAGAGTCCTGGAAAGAGGGGCAAGTATGAAGTCTGTTGGGGATGAGAGAGCTTGGGAAGTGAGTCAGTTGTTGTTCGCTGATGATACAGCGCTGGTGGCTGATTCATGTGAGAAACTGCAGAAGCTGGTGACTGAGTTTGGTAAAGTGTGTGAAAGAAGAAAGTTAAGAGTAAATGTGAATAAGAGCAAGGTTATTAGGTACAGTAGGGGTGAGGGTCAAGTCAATTGGGAGGTGAGTTTGAATGGAGAAAAACTGGAGGAAGTGAAGTGTTTTAGATATCTGGGAGTGGATCTGTCAGCGGATGGAACCATGGAAGCGGAAGTGGATCATAGGGTGGGGGAGGGGGCGAAAATTTTGGGAGCCTTGAAAAATGTGTGGAAGTCGAGAACATTATCTCGGAAAGCAAAAATGGGTATGTTTGAAGGAATAGTGGTTCCAACAATGTTGTATGGTTGCGAGGCGTGGGCTATGGATAGAGATGTGCGCAGGAGGATGGATGTGCTGGAAATGAGATGTTTGAGGAAAATGTGTGGTGTGAGGTGGTTTGATCGAGTAAGTAACGTAAGGGTAAGAGAGATGTGTGGAAATAAAAAGAGCGTGGTTGAGAGAGCAGAAGAGGGTGTTTTGAAATGGTTTGGGCACATGGAGAGAATGAGTGAGGAAAGATTGACCAAGAGGATATATGTGTCGGAGGTGGAGGGAACGAGGAGAAGAGGGAGACCAAATTGGAGGTGGAAAGATGGAGTGAAAAAGATTTTGTGTGATCGGGGCCTGAACATGCAGGAGGGTGAAAGGAGGGCAAGGAATAGAGTGAATTGGAGCGATGTGGTATACAGGGGTTGACGTGCTGTCAGTGGATTGAATCAAGGCATGTGAAGCGTCTGGGGTAAACCATGGAAAGCTGTGTAGGTATGTATATTTGCGTGTGTGGACGTGTGTATGTACATGTGTATGGGGGGGGGGGCATTTCTTTCGTCTGTTTCCTTGCGCTACCTCGCAAACGCAGGAGACAGCGACAAAGTATAAAAAAAAAAAAAAAAAAAAATATATATATATATATATATATATATATATATATATATATATATATATATATATATATATATATATATATATATATATTTTTCTTTTTTTTTTTTCCAAAAGAAGGAACAGAGAATTGGGCCAGGTGAGGGTATTCCCTCAAAGGCCCAGTCCTCTGTTCTTAACGCTACCTCGCTAATGCGGGAAATGGCGAATAGTTTGAAAGAAAGAAAAGATATATATATATATATATATATATATATATATATATATATATATATATATATATATATATATATATATATATATATATATATATATATATTTATCCCTGTGGATGGGAAAGAAAGAATACTTCCCACGTATTCCCTGCATGTCGTAGAAGGCGACTAAAAGGGGAGGGAGCGGGGGGCTGGAAATCCTCCCCTCTTGTTTTTTCTTAATTTTCCAAAAGAAGGAACAGAGAAGGGGGCCAGGTGAGGATGTTCCCTCAGAGGCCCAGTCCTCTGTTCTTAACGCTACTTTGCTGATGCGGGAAATAGCGAGTAGTTTGAAAAAAAAAAAATATATATATATATAAATATATATATAAATACATATATATATATATATATATATATATATATATATATATATATATATATATATATATATATATATATATATATATATATATATATATATATATATATATATATATATATATATATATATATATATGTATATGTATCCACTACGTCCTACGCATTCCTCGCGTGTCGTACAAGGCGACTAAAGGGTACGGGGGCGGGGGACTTGAAACCCTCCTCTCTTTGTATTTCAACATTCTAAAAGAGGAAACAGAAGAAGGAGTCACGCGGGGAGTGCTCATCCTCCTCGAAGTCTCAGATTGGGGTGTCTAAATGTATGTAGATGTAACCAAAATAAGAAAAAAGGAGAGATGTGTAGTATGCTTGAGGAAAGAAATATGGATATTTTGGGTCTGACTGAAACGAAGCTGAAGTGTAAAGGGGAAGAGTGTTTTAGGAATGTCTTGGGAGTAAAGTCAGGGGTTAGTGAGAGGACGAGAGCAAGGGAAGGAATAGCACTACTCCTGAAACAGGAGTGGTGGGAGTATGTGATAGAGTGTGAGAAAGTAAACTCTAGATTGATATGGGTAGAACTGAAAGATGATGGGGAGAGGGGTGATTATTGGTGCATATGCACCTGGGAATGAGAAGAAAGATCATGAGAGGCAAGTGTTTTGGGAACACCTGAATGAGTGTGTTAGTGGTTTTGATGCACTAGACCGGGTTATAGTGATGGGTTATTTAAATGCAAAGGTGAGTAATGTGGCAGTTGAGGGAATAATTGGTATACAGCGGGTGTTCAGTGTTGTAAATGGAAATGGTGAAGAGCTTGAAGATTTATGTGCTGAAAAAGGACTGGTATTAGGAATACCTGGTTTAAAAAGAGAGATATACATAAGTATACTTATGTAGGTAGGAGAAATGACCAGAGAGCGTTACTGGATTACGTGTTAATTGATAGGTGCGAGAAAGAGAGACTTTTGGATATTAATGTGCTGAGAGGTGCAACTGGAGGGATGTCTGATCATTAATAACGTGTTGGAGGCGATGTTTAAGATTTGTAAAGGTTTTCAGAAAAGAAGAATGTTGGGGTGAAGAGAGTGGTGCGAGTAAGTGCGCTTGGGAAGGAGACTTGTGTGAGGAAGTACCAGGAGAGACTGAGTTCAGATTGGAAAAAGATGACAACAAAGGAGGTAAGGGGAGTGGTGGAGGAATGGGATGTATTTAGGGAAGCAGTGATGGCTTACGCAAATAAGCTTTGTGGCAAGAGAAGCGCGGGAGGTGGGCAGATTAGAAACGGTAGTGAGTAGTGGGATGAAGAGGTAAGATTATTAGTGGAAGAGAAGAGAGAGGCATTTGGACGATTTTTGCAGGGAAATGATGCAAATGAGTTGGAGATGTATAAAAGAAAGAGGCAGGAGGTCAAGAGAAAGGTGCAAGAGGCGAAAAAGAGGGCAAATGAGAGTTGTGGCGAAAGAGTATCATTAAATTTTATGGAGATTAAAAAGATAGGGGATAGGGGAGAAAGAATACTTCCCACGTATTCCCTGCGTGTCGTAGAAGGCGACTAAAAGGGGAGGGAGCGGGGGGCTGGAAATCCTCCCTTCTCATTATTTTATTTTTTTTTTTTTTAATTTTCCAAAAGAAGGAACAGAGAAGGGGGCCAGGTGAGGATATTCCCTCAAAGGCCCAGTCCTCTGTTCTTAACGCTACCTCGCTAAGGCGGGAAATGGCGAATAGTTAAAAAAAAAAAAAAAAGATGTTATGGAAGGAGGTAAATGAAGTGCGTAAGACAAGGGAACAAATGGGAACTTCATTGAAGGGGAGTTAATGGGGAGGTGATAACAAGTAGTGGTGATGTGAAAAGGAGATAGGGTGAGTATTTTGAAGGTTTGTTGAATGTGTTTGATGATAGAGTGGCAGATATAGGGTGTTTTCGTCGAGGAGGTGTGCAAAGTGAGAGGGTTAGGGAAAATTTGGTAAACAGAGAAAAGGTTGTAAAAGCTTTGCGGAAGATGAAAGCCGGCAAGGCAGCAGGTTTGGATGGTATTGCAGTGGAATTTATTAAAAAAGGGGGTGATTGTTTTGTTGACTGGTTGGTAAGGTTATTTAATGTATTTATGATTCATGGTGAGGTGCCTGGGGATTAGCTGAATGCTTGCATAGTGCCATTGTACAAAGGCAAAGGGGACAAAGGTGAGTGCTGAAATTATAGAAGTTTAAGTTTGTTGAGTATTCCTGGGAAATTATATGGAAGGGTATTGATTGGGAGGGTGAAGGCATGTACAGATCATCAGATTGGGGAAGAGCAGTGTTTTTTCAGAAGTGGTAGAGGATGTGTGGATCAGGTGTTTGCTTTAAGAATGTATGTGAGAAATACTTAGAAAAGCAAATGGATTTGTATGTAGCATTTATGGATCTGGAGAAGGTATATGATAGAGTTGATAGAGATGCTCTATGGAAGGTATTAAGAACATATGGTGAGGGAGGCAAGTTGTTACAAGCAATGAAACGTTTTTATCAAGGATGTAAGGCATGTGTATGTGTAGGAAGAGAAGAGAGTGATTGGTTCTCACTGAATGTAGGTTCACGGCAGGGGTGTGTGATGTCTCCATGGTTGCTTTATTTGTATATGGATGGGGTTGTTACGGAGGTGAATGCAAGAGTTTTGGATAAAGGGGCAAGTATGCAGTCTGTTGTGGATGTGAGAGCTTGGGAATTGATTCAGTTGTTGTTACCTGTTGATACAGCGCTGGTGGTTGATTCATGTGAGAAACTGCAGAAGCTGGTGACTGAGTTTGGTAAAGTGTGTGAAAGAAGAAATTTGAGAGTAAATATGGATAACAGCAAGGTTTTTAGGTACAGTAGGGTTGAGGGTAAAGTCAATTGAGAGATAAGTTTTAATGGAGAAAAACTGGAGGAAGTGAAGTGTTTTAGATATCTGGTAGTGGATCTGGCAGCAGATGGAATCATGGAAGCGGAGGTGAATCATAGGGTTGGGGAGGGGGCGAAAATTCTGGGAGCCTTGAAGAATGTGTAAACGTCGAGAACATTATCTCCGAAAGCAAAAATGGGTATGTTTGAAGGAATAGTGTTTCCAACAATGTTGTATGGCTGCGAGGCGTGGGCTATAGATAGAGTTGTGCGCAGGAGGATGGATGTGCTGGAAATGAGATGTTTGAGGACAATATGTGGTGTGAGGTGGTTTGATCGAGTAAGTAATGTAAGGGTAAGAGAGATGTGCGGTAATAAAAAGATTTTGGTTAAGAGAGCAGAAGAGAGTGTTTTGAAATGGTTTGACCACATGGAGAGAATGAGTGAGGAAAGACTGAAAAAGAGGATATGTGTGTGAGAGGTGGAGGGAACGAGGAGAAGTGGGAGACAGAATTGGAGGTGGAAAGATGGAGTGAAAAAGATTTTGATTGATCGGGGCCTGAACATGCAGGAGGGTGAAAGGCGTGCAAGGAATAAAGTGAATTGAAAAGACGTGGTATACTGGGGTCCACATGCTTTCAATAGATTGAATCAGGGCATGTGAAGCGTTTGGGGGTAACCATGGAAAGTTGTGTGGGGCCTGGATGTGGAAAGGGAGCTGTGGTTTCGGTGCATTATTACATGACAGCTAGAGACTGAGTGTGAACGAATTTGGCCTTTGTTGTCTTTTCCTAGCGCTACCCAGTACACATGAGACGGTGAGGGGGTTGTTATTTCATGTGTGGCGAGGTGGCGATGGGAGTGAATGAAGGCAGACAGTATGAATTATGTATATACGTATTTATGTATATATCTGTGTGTGTGTGTATATATGTATACGTGGAGATGTATAGGTATGTACATTTGCGTGTGTGGACGTGTATGTATATACATGTGTATGTGGGTGGGTTGGGCCATTCTTTCATCTCTTTCCTTGTGTCACCTCCCTAACGCGGGAGACAGCGACAAAGCAAAATAAGAATATAAATAAATGAATTTATATATATATATATATATATATATATATATATATATATATATATATATATATATATATATATATATATATATATATATATATATATACATATATATATACATATATATATATATATATATATATATATATATATATATATATATATATATATATATATATATATATATATATATACATATATATATACATATATATATATATATATATATATATATATATATATATATATATATATGTCTCCCGCGTTTGCGAGGTAGCGCAAGGAAACAGACGAAAAGAAATGCCCCCCCCCCATACACATGTATATACATACGTCTACACACGCAAATATACATACCTACACAACTTTCCATGGTTTACCCCAGACGCTTCCCATGCCTTGATTCAATCCACTCACAGCACGTCAACCCCGGTATACCACATCCCTCCAATTCACTCTATTCCTTGCCCTCCTTTCACCCTCCTGCATGTTCAGGCCCCGATCACACAAAATCTTTTTCACTTCATCTTTCCACCTCCAATTTGGTCTCCCTCTTCTCCTCGTTCCCTCCACCTCCGACACATATATCCTCTTGGTCAATCTTTCCTCACTCATTCTCTCCATGTGCCCAAACCACTTCAAAACACCCTCTTCTCCTCTCTCAACCAAGCTCTTTTTATTTCCACACATCTCTCTTACCCTTACGTTACTCACTCGATCAAACCACCTCACACCACACATTGTCCTCAAACATGTCATTTCCAGCACATCCATCCTCCTGCGCACAACTCTATCCATAGCCCACGCCTCGCAACCACACAACATTGTTGGAACCACTATTCCTTCAAACATACCCATTTTTGCTTTCCGAGATAATGTTCTCGACTTCCAGACATTCTTCAATAATAATAATAATAATAATAATAATAATAATATATACAATATATATGATATATATAGTAAAAATGAATAAATGATAATTATAACAATATTAATAAAAATAATAATAATAATAATAATAATAATAACAATAATGATAATAATAATTATTATAATAATAATGATAATAAAAATAATAATAATAATAATAATAATAATAATAATAATAATAATAATAATAATAATATTATATTTTTTTTTTATTACACTTTGTCGCTGTCTCCCGCGTTTGCGAGGTAGCGCAAGGAAACAGACGAAAGAAATGGCCCAACCCCCCCCATACACATGTATATACATACGTCCACACACGCAAATATACATACCTACACAGCTTTCCATGGTTTACCCAAGACGCTTCACATGTCTTGATTCAATCCACTGACAGCACGTCAACCCTGGTATACCACATCGCTCCAATTCACTCTATTCCTTGCCCTCCTTTCACCCTCCTGCATGTTCAGGCCCCGATCACACAAAATCTTTTTCACTCCATCTTTCCACCTCCAATTTGGTCTCCCTCTTCTCCTCGTTCCCTCCACCTCCGACACATATATCCTCTTGGTCAATCTTTCCTCACTCATTCTCTCCATGTGCCCAAACCACTTCAAAACACCCTCTTCTGCTCTCTCAACCACGCTCTTTTTATTTCCACACATCTCTCTTACCCTTACGTTACTCACTCGATCAAACCACCTCACACCACACATTGTCCTCAAACATCTCATTTCCAGCACATCCACCCTCCTGCGCACAACTCTATCCATAGCCCACGCCTCGCAACCATACAACATTGTTGGAACCACTATTCCTTCAAACATACCCATTTCTGCTTTCCGAGATAATGTTCTCGACTTCCACACATTCTTCAAGGCCCCCAGAATTTTCGCCCCCTCCCCCACCCTATGATCCACTTCCGCTTCCATGATTCCATCCGCTGCCAGATCCACTCCCAGATATCTAAAACACTTCACTTCCTCCAGTTTTTCTCCATTCAAACTCACCTCCCAATTGACTTGACCCTCAACCTTACTGTACCTAATAACCTTGCTCTTATTCACATTTACTCGTAACTTTCTTCTTCCACACACTTTACCAAACTCAGTCACCAGCTTCTGCAGTTTCTCACATGAATCAGCCACCAGCGCTGTATCATGAGCGAACAACAACTGACTCACTTCCCAAGCTCTCTCATCCCCAACAGACTTCATACTTGCCCCTCTTTCCAAAACTCTTGCATTTACCTCCCTAACAACCCCATCCATAAACAAATTAAACAACCATGGAGACATCACACACCCCTGCCGCAAACCTACATTCACTGAGAACCAATCACTTTCCTCTCTTCCTACACGTACACATGCCTTACATCCTCGATAAAAACTTTTCACTGCTTCTAACAACTTTCCTCCCACACCATATATTCTTAATACCTTCCACAGAGCATCTCTATGAACTCTATCATATGCCTTCTCCAGATCGATAAATGCTACATACAAATCCATTTGCTTTTCTAAGTATTTCTCACACACATTCTTCAAAGCAAACACCTGATCCACACATCCTCTACCACTTCTGAAACCACACTGCTCTTCCCCAATCTGATGCTCTGTACATGCGTTCACCCTCTCAATCAATACCCTCCCACATAATTTACCAGGAATACTCAACAAACTTATACCTCTGTAATTTGAGCACTCACTCTTATCCCCTTTGCCTTTGTACAATGGCACTATGCACGCATTCCGCCAATCCTCAGGCACCTCACCATGAGTCATACATACATTAAATATGTATGTATGTATTAAATATATATATATATATATATATATATATATATATATATATATATATATATATATATATATATATATATATATATATATATATATATATATATATATATATATATATATATATATATATATATATATATATATATATATATATATATATATGGATTGCGCAAAAGATGCTTGTGGCATGAGAAGAGTGGGAGGTGGGCTGTTTAGAAAGGGTAGTGAGTGGTGGGATGAAGAAGTAAGAGTATTAGTGAAAGAGAAGAGAGAGGCATTTGGACGATTTTTGCAGGGAAAAAATGCAATTGAGTGGGAGAAGTATAAAAGAAAGAGACAGGAGGTCAAGAGAAAGGTGCAAGAGGTGAAAAAAAGGGCAAATGAGAGTTGGGGTGAGAGACTATCAGTAAATTTTAGGGAGAATAAAAAGATGTTCTGGAAGGAGGTAAATAGGGTGCGTAAGACAAGGGAGCAAATGGGAACTTCAGTGAAGGGCGTAAATGGGGAGGTGATAACAAGTAGTGGTGATGTGAGAAGGAGATGGAATGAGTATTTTGAAGGTTTGTTGAATGTGTCTGATGACAGAGTGGCAGATATAGGGTGTTTTGGACGAGGTGGTGTGCAAAGTGAGAGGGTTAGGGAAAATGATTTGGTAAACAGAGAAGAGGTAGTAAAAGCTTTGCGGAAGATGAAAGCCGGCAAGGCAGCAGGTTTGGATGGTATTGCAGTGGAATTTATTAAAAAAGGGGGTGACTGTATTGTTGACTGGTTGGTAAGGTTATTTAATGTATGTATGACTCATGGTGAGGTGCCTGAGGATTGGCGGAATGCGTGCATAGTGCCATTGTACAAAGGCAAAGGGGATAAGAGTGAGTGCTCAAATTACAGAGGTATAAGTTTGTTGAGTATTCCTGGTAAATTATATGGGAGGGTATTGATTGAGAGGGTGAAGGCATGTACAGAGCATCAGATTGGGGAAGAGCAGTGCGGTTTCAGAAGTGGTAGAGGATGTGTGGATCAGGTGTTTGCCTTGAAGAATGTATGTGAGAAATACTTAGAAAAGCAAATGGATTTGTATGTAGCATTTATGGATCTGGAGAAGGCATATGATAGAGTTGATAGAGATGCTCTGTGGAAGGTATTAAGAATATATGGTGTGGGAGGCAAGTTGTTAGAAGCAGTGAAAAGTTTTTATCGAGGATGTAAGGCATGTGTACGTGTAGGAAGAGAGGAAAGTGATTGGTTCTCAGTGAATGTAGGTTTGCGGCAGGGGTGTGTGATGTCTCCATGGTTGTTTAATTTGTTTATGGATGGGGTTGTTAGGGAGGTAAATGCAAGAGTCCTGGAAAGAGGGGCAAGTATGAAGTCTGTTGGGGATGAGAGAGCTTGGGAAGTGAGTCAGTTGTTGTTCGCTGATGATACAGCGCTGGTGGCTGATTCATGTGAGAAACTGCAGAAGCTGGTGACGGAGTTTGGTAAAGTGTGTGGAAGAAGAAAGTTAAGAGTAAATGTGAATAAGAGCAAGGTTATTAGGTACAGTAGGGTTGAGGGTCAAGTCAATTGGGAGGTGAGTTTGAATGGAGAAAAACTGGAGGAAGTGAAGTGTTTTAGATATCTGGGAGTGGATCTGTCAGCGGATGGAACCATGGAAGCGGAAGTGGATCATAGGGTGGGGGAGGGGGCGAAAATTTTGGGAGCCTTGAAAAATGTGTGGAAGTCGAGAACATTATCTCGGAAAGCAAAAATGGGTATGTTTGAAGGAATAGTGGTTCCAACAATGTTGTATGGTTGCGAGGCGTGGGCTATGGATAGAGTTGTGCGCAGGAGGATGGATGTGCTGGAAATGAGATGTTTGAGGACAATGTGTGGTGTGAGGTGGTTTGATCGAGTAAGTAACGTAAGGGTAAGAGAGATGCGTGGAAATAAAAAGAGCGTGGTTGAGAGAGCAGAAGAGGGTGTTTTGAAATGGTTTGGGCACATGGAGAGAATGAGTGAGGAAAGATTGACCAAGAGGATATATGTGTCGGAGGTGGAGGGAACGAGGAGAAGAGGGAGACCAAATTGGAGGTGGAAAGATGGAGTGAAAAAGATTTTGTGTGATCGGGGCCTGAACATGCAGGAGGGTGAAAGGAGGGCAAGGAATAGAGTGAATTGGAGCGATGTGGTATACAGGGGTTGACGTGCTGTCAGTGGATTGAATCAAGGCATGTGAAGCGTCTGGGGTAAACCATGGAAAGCTGTGTAGGTATGTATATTTGCGTGTGTGGACGTGTGTATGTACATGTGTATGGGGGGGGGGGTTTGGGCCATTTCTTTCGTCTGTTTCCTTGCGCTACCTCGCAAACGCGGGAGACAGCGACAAAGTATAAAAAAAAAAAAAAATATATATATGTATATGTATACATATATATATATATATATATATATATATATATATATATATATATATATATATATATATATATATATATATATATATATATATATATATATATATATATGTATATATATATGTTTACATATATATATATATATATATATATATATATATATATATATATATATATATATATATATATATATATATATATATATATATATATATATATATATATATATATATATATATATATATATATATATATATATATATATATATATATATATATATATATATATATATATATAAACATATTTATATATATATATATATATATATATATATATATATATATATATATATATATATATATATATATATATATATATATATATATATATATATATATATATATATATATATATGTTTATATATATATATATATATATATATATATATATATATATATATATATATATATATATATATATATATATATATATATATATATATATATATATATATATATATATATATATATATATACATATATATATATATATATATATATATATATATATATATAAATATATTAATGTTAATGTTAATGTTAATGTGCTGAGAGGTGCAACTGGAGGGATGTCTGATCATTATCTTGGTGGAGGCTAAGGTGAAGATTAGTATGGGTTTTCAGAAAAGAGGAGTGAATGTTAGGGTGAAGAAGGTGGTGAGAGTAAGTGAGCTTGGGAAGGAGACCTGTGTGGGGAAGTACCAGGAGAGACTGTGTACAGAATGGAAAAAGGTGAGAACAATGGAAGTAAGGGGAGTGGGGGAGGAATGGGATGTATTTAGGGAATCAGTGATGGATTGCGCAAAAGATGCTTGTGGCATGAGAAGAGTGGGAGGTGGGCTGTTTAGAAAGGGTAGTGAGTGGTGGGATGAAGAAGTAAGAGTATTAGTGAAAGAGAAGAGAGAGGCATTTGGACGATTTTTGCAGGGAAAAAATGCAATTGAGTGGGAGAAGTATAAAAGAAAGAGACAGGAGGTCAAGAGAAAGGTGCAAGAGGTGAAAAAAAGGGCAAATGAGAGTTGGGGTGAGAGACTATCAGTAAATTTTAGGGAAAATAAAAAGATGTTCTGGAAGGAGGTAAATAGGGTGCGTAAGACAAGGGAGCAAATGGGAACTTCAGTGAAGGGCGTAAATGGGGAGGTGATAACAAGTAGCGGTGATGTGAGAAGGAGATGGAATGAGTATTTTGAAGGTTTGTTGAATGTGTCTGATGACAGAGTGGCAGATATAGGGTGTTTTGGTCGAGGTGGTGTGCAAAGTGAGAGGGTTAGGGAAAATGATTTGGTAAACAGAGAAGAGGTAGTAAAAGCTTTGCGGAAGATGAAAGCCGGCAAGGCAGCAGGTTTGGATGGTATTGCAGTGGAATTTATTAAAAAAGGGGGTGACTGTATTGTTGACTGGTTGGTAAGGTTATTTAATGTATGTATGACTCATGGTGAGGTGCCTGAGGATTGGCGGAATGCGTGCATAGTGCCATTGTACAAAGGCAAAGGGGATAAGAGTGAGTGCTCAAATTACAGAGGTATAAGTTTGTTGAGTATTCCTGGTAAATTATATGGGAGGGTATTGATTGAGAGGGTGAAGGCATGTACAGAGCGTCAGATTGGGGAAGAGCAGTGCGGTTTTAGAAGTGGTAGAGGATGTGTGGATCAGGTGTTTGCTTTGAAGAATGTATGTGAGAAATACTTAGAAAAGCAAATGGATTTGTATGTAGCATTTATGGATCTGGAGAAGGCATATGATAGAGTTGATAGAGATGCTCTGTGGAAGGTATTAAGAATATATGGTGTGGGAGGCAAGTTGTTAGAAGCAGTGAAAAGTTTTTATCGAGGATGTAAGGCATGTGTACGTGTAGGAAGAGAGGAAAGTGATTGGTTCTCAGTGAATGTAGGTTTGCGGCAGGGGTGTGTGATGTCTCCATGGTTGTTTAATTTGTTTATGGATGGGGTTGTAAGGGAGGTAAATGCAAGAGTCCTGGAAAGAGGGGCAAGTATGAAGTCTGTTGGGGATGAGAGAGCTTGGGAAGTGAGTCAGTTGTTGTTCGCTGATGATACAGCGCTGGTGGCTGATTCATGTGAGAAACTGCAGAAGCTGGTGACTGAGTTTGGTAAAGTGTGTGGAAGAAGAAAGTTGAGAGTAAATGTGAATAAGAGCAAGGTTATTAGGTACAGTAGGGGTGAGGGTCAAGTCAATTGGGAGGTGAGTTTGAATGGAGAAAAACTGGAGGAAGTGAAGTGTTTTAGATATCTGGGAGTGGATCTGTCAGCGGATGGAACCATGGAAGCGGAAGTGGATCATAGGGTGGGGGAGGGGGCGAAAATTTTGGGAGCCTTGAAAAATGTGTGGAAGTCGAGAACACTATCTCGGAAAGCAAAAATGGGTATGTTTGAGGGAATAGTGGTTCCAACAATGTTGTATGGTTGCGAGGCGTGGGCTATGGATAGAGATGTGCGCAGGAGGATGGATGTGCTGGAAATGAGATGTTTGAGGACAATGTGTGGTGTGAGGTGGTTTGATCGAGTAAGTAACGTAAGGGTAAGAGAGATGTGTGGAAATAAAAAGAGCGTGGTTGAGAGAGCAGAAGAGGGTGTTTTGAAATGGTTTGGGCACATGGAGAGAATGAGTGAGGAGAGATTGACCAAGAGGATATATGTGTCGGAGGTGGTGGGAACGAGGAGAAGAGGGAGACCAAATTGGAGGTGGAAAGATGGAGTGAAAAAGATTTTGTGTGATCGGGGCCTGAACATGCAGGAGGGTGAAAGGAGGGCAAGAAATAGAGTGAATTGGAGTCATGTGGTATACAGGGGTTGACGTGCTGTCAGTGGATTGAAGCAAGGCATGTGAAGCGTCTGGGGTAAACCATGGAAAGCTGTGTAGGTATGTATATTTGCGTGTGTGGACGTGTGTATGTACATGTGTATGGGGGGGGGGGGTTGGGCCATTTCTTTCGTCTGTTTCCTTGCGCTACCTCGCAAACGCGGGAGACAGCGACAAAGTATAAAAAAAAAAAAAAAAAAAAAAAAAAAAAAAATATATATATATATATATATATATATTTATTAATATATATATATATATATATATATATATATATATATATATATATATATATATATATATATATATATATATATATATATATATATATATATATATATATATATATATATGTGTGTGTGTGTGTGTGTATACAAATATGTATATATACACGAAGGGTAGTGAGTGGTGGATTGAAGAAGAAATTGGTGATTGGACTATTCTTCCTGGAAAATAGTGCGAATGGCTGGGAGATTTATAAAACAAAGAGGCAGTAGGTCAAGAGAGATGTGCAAGTGGTGAGAAATACGGCAAATGAAAGTTGGGGTGAAAGAGTATCATCTAATTTTAGGGAGAATAAAACGATGTTTTAGAAGAAGGTAAATAAAGCGCATTAGACAAGGGGGCTAATGGGGAGGTAATAGCAAGTTCCGGTGAAGTGAGGATTTGGAGTGAGCATTTTGAAGGGGTGTTCAATGTGTTTGACGATAGAGAGAGTCAGATATAGGGTGTTTTGGTCACGGTGGTGTGCGAAGTGAGAGGGTCAGGGAGAATGGTTTGGTAAACAGAGAAGAGGCAGTGAAAGCTTTGCGGAAGATGAAAGCTGACAAGGCGGTGGGTTTGGATGGTATTGCAATAGAATTAAAAAGGGGGTGACTGTGCTGCTGCTGGTTCGTAAGGATATTCAGTGTATGTATGGTCCATGGTGAAGTGCCTGAGGTTTGGCGGTATGCATGCGTAGTGCCATTGTACAAAGGCAAAGGGGATAAAGGTGCGTGCTCAAATTACAGAGGTATAAGTTTGTTCAGTATTCCTGGGAAATTATATGGGAGGGTATTGACTGAGAGTGTAAAGGCATGTACAGAGCATCAGACTGGGGAAGATCAGAGAGGCTTCCGAAGTGGTAGAGGATGTGTGTATCAGGTCTTTGCTTTGAAGAATGTATGTAAGAAATTCTTAGAAAAACAGATGGATTTGACTGTAGCATTTATGGATCTCGAGAGGGAATATGATAGAGTTGATGGAGATGCTCTATGGAAGGTATTGATAGAATATGCTGTGGGAGGTAAGTTGCTAGAAGCAGTGAAGTTTCTATAAAGGATATAAGGTATGCGTTTGAGTAGGAAGAGAGGAAAGAGATTGGTTCCCAGTGAATGTCGGTTTGCGGCAGGGGCGGGTGATGTCTCCATGGTTGTTTGATTTGTTTATGTGTAAGTTTATTAGGGAGAAGAATACAAGAGTTTTGCAGAGATGGGCAAATATGCAGTCTATTGTGGACCAGAGGGCTTGGGAAGTGAGTCAGTTTTTCGTTGATGATACAACGCTGTTGGCTGATTCAGCTGAGAAATTGCATCATTGCATCATTGCTTAGCAAGTAACTATCATGACCTCGCAGTTATGTAATATCTGTAATACCTCAACCTGGTGATAGGGGAGAAAGAATACTTCCCACGCATTCCTCACGTGTCGTACAAGGCGACTAAAGGGGACGGGAGCAAGGGGCCAGAAAGCCTCCCCTCCTTGTATTATGACTTTCTAAAAGGGGAAACAGAAGAAGGAGTCACGCGGGGAGTGCTCATCCTCCTCGAAGGCTCAGATTGGGGTGTCTAAATGTGTGTGGATGTAACCAAGCTGAGAAAAAGGAGAGATAGGTAGTATGCTTGAGGAAAGGAACCTGGATGTTTTGGCTCTGAGAGAAACGAAGCTCAAGGGTAAAGGGGAAGAGTGGTTTGGGAATGTCTTAGGAGTAAAGTCAGGGGTTAGTGAGAGGACAAGAGCAAGGGAAGGAGTAGCACTACTCCTGAAAGAGGAGTTGTGGGAGTAAGTATAGAGTGTAAGAAAGTAGATTCTGGAATGATATGGGTAAAACCGAAAGTTGATGGAGAGAGATGAGTGATTATTGGTGCATATGCACCTGGGCCTGAGAAGAAAGATCATAAGAGGCAAGTGTTTTGGGAGCAGCTGAATGAGTGTGTGAGTGGTTTTGATGCACAAGACCGGGTTATAGTGATTGGTGATATGAATATAAAGGTGAGTAATGTGGCAGTTGAGGGAATAATTGGTATACATGTGGTGTTCAGTGTTGTAAATGGAAATAGTGAAGAGCTTGTAGATTTATGTGCTGTAAAAGGACTGGTGATTGGGAATACCTGGTTTAAAAAGCGAGATATACATAATTATACGTATGTAAGTAGGAGAGATGACCAGAGAGCGTTATTGGATTACGTGTTAATTGATAGGCGCGAGAAAGAGAGACTTTTGGATGTTAATGTGCTGAGAGGTGCAACTGGAGGGATGTCTGATAATTATCTTGTGGAGGCGAAGGTGAAGATTTATAGGGGTTTTCACAAAACAAGAGAGAATGTTGGAGTGAAGAGAGTGATGAGAGTAAGTGAGTTTGGGAAGGGGACCTGTGTGAGGAACTACAAGGAGAGACTGAGTACAGAATGAAAAAAGGTGAGAACAAAGTAGGTAAGGGGAGTGGGGGAGGAATGGGATGTATTTAGGGAAGCAGTGATGCCTTGCGCAAAAGATGCTTGTGGCAGGAGAAGCGTGGGAGGTGGGTTGATTAGAAATGTAGTGAGTGGTGTGATGAAGATGTAAGACTATTAGTGAAAGAGAAGAGAGAGGCATTTGGACGATTTTTGCAGGGAAAAAATGCAAATGAGTGGGAGATGTATAAAAGAAAGAGGCAGGAGGTCAAGAGAAAGGTGCAAGAGGTGAAAAAGAGAGCAAATGAGAGTTGGGTTGAGAGAGTATCATTAAATTTTAGGGAGAATAAAAAGATGTTTTGGAAGGAGGTAAATAAAGTGGGTAAGACAAGAGAGCAAATGGGAATTTCAGTGAAGGGGGCTAATGGGGAGGAGATAACAAGTAGTGGTGATGTGAGAAGGAGATGGAGTGAGTAATTTGAAGGTTTGTTGAATGTGTTTGATGAAATAATGGCAGATATGGGGTGTTTTTGTCGAGGTGGTATGCAAAGTGAAGGGTTAGGAAAAATGCTTGGTAAACAGAGAAGAGGTAGTAAAAGCTTTGCGAAAGATGAAAGCCAGCAAGTCAGCAGGTTTGGATGGTATTGCAGTGGAATCTATTAAAAAAGGGGGTGACTGTATTGTTGACTGGTTAGTAAGGTTATTTAATGTATGTATGATTCATGGTGAGGTGCCTGAGGATTGGCGGAATGCTTGCATAGTGCCATTGTACAAAGGCAAAGGGGACAAAGTTGAGTGCTCAAATTACAGAGGTATAAGTTTGTTGAGTATTCCTGGTAAATTATATGGGAGGGTATTGATTGAGAGGGTGAAGGCATGTACAGAGCATCAGATTGGGGAAGAGCAGTGTGATTTCAGAAGTGGTAGAGGATGTGTAGATCAGGTGTTTGCTTAGAAGAATGTACGTGAGAAATGCTTAGAAAAGGCAAATGGATTTGTATGTAGCATTTATGGATCTGGAGAAGGCATGCGATAGAGTTGACAGAGATGCTCTGTGGAAGGTATTAAGAATATATGGTGTGGGAGGCAAGTTGTTAGAAGCAGTGAAAAGTTTTTATCGAGGACGTAAGGCATGTGTACGTGTAGGAAGAGAGGAAAGTGAATGGTTCTCAGTGAATGTAGGTTTGCGACAGGGGTGTGTGATGTCTCTATGGCTGTTTAATTTGTTTATGGATGGGGTTGTTAGGGAGGTGATTGCAAGACTTTTGGAAAGAAGGGCAAGTATGCAGTCTGTTGTGGATGAGAGAGCTTGGGAAGTGAATCAGTTGTTGTTCGCTGATGATACAGCGATGGTGGCTGATTCATGTGAGAAACTGCAGAAGCTGGTGACTGAGTTTGGTAAAGTGTGTGAAAGAAGAAAGTTAAGAGGGGTTGTTAGGGAGGTGACTGCAAGACTTTTGGAAAGAATGGCAAGTATGCAGTCTGTTGTGGATGAGAGAGCTTGGGAAGTGAGTCAGTTGTTGTTAGCTGATGATACAGCGATGCTGGCTGATTCATGTGAGAAACTGCAGAAGCTGGTGACTGAGTTTGGTAAAGTGTGTGAAGAAGAAAGTTAAGAGTAAATGTGAATAAGAGCAAGGTTATTAGGTACAGTAGGTTTGAGGGTCAAGTCAATTGGGAGGTAAGTTTGAATGGAGAGAAACTGGAGGAAGTCAAGTGTTTTAGATATCTGGGAGTGGATCTGGCAGCGGATAGAACAATGGAAGCGGAAGTGAATCATAGGGTGGGGGAGGGGGCGAAAATTCTGGGAGCCTTGAAGAATGTGTGGAAGTCGAGAACATTATCTCGGAAAGCAAAAATGGGTATGTTTGAAGGAATAGTGGTTCCAACAATGTTGTATGGTTGCGAGGCGTGGGCTATGGATAGAGTTGTGTGCAGGGGGGTGGATGTGCTGGAAATGAGATGTTTGAGGACAATATGTGGTGTGAGGTGGTTTGACCGAGTAAGTAATAATAGGGTAAGAGAGATGTGTAAAATGAAAAGAGTGTGGTTGAGAGAGCAGAAGAGGGTGTTTTGAAATGGTTTGGTCACATGGAGAGAATGAGTGAGGAAAGATTGACAAAGAGGATTTATGTGTCAGAGGTGGAGGGAACGAGGAGAAGTGGGAGACCAAATTGGAGGTGGAAAGATGGAGTGAAAAAGATTTTGAGTGATCGGGGCCTGAACATGCAGGAGGGTGAAAGTCGTGCAAGGAATAGAGTGTATTGGAAAGATGTGGTATACCGGGGTCGACGTGTTGTCAATGGATTGAACCAGGGCGTGTGAAGCGTCTGGGGTAAACCTTGGAAAATTGTGTGGGGCCTGGATGTGGAAAGGGAGCTGTGGTTTCGGTGCATTATTACATGACAGCTAGAGACTGAGTGTATACGAATGGGGCCTTTGGTGTCTTTTTCTAGCGCTACCTCGCACAGATGAGGGGGTAGTGGGTTGTTATTCCATGTGTGGCGCGGTGGCGATGGGAATATATAAAGGCAGACAGTATGAATTATGTACATATGTATATATGTAAATGTCTATGTGTGTATATATATGTGTACATTGAGATGCATAGGTATGTATATTTGCGTGTGTGAACGTGTATGTATTTACATGTGTATGTGGGTGGGTTGGGCCATTCTTTCGTCTGTTTCCTTGCGCTACCTTGCTAACGCGGGAGACAGCGACAA
Organism: Panulirus ornatus; assembly: GCF_036320965.1. Taxonomy (NCBI): domain Eukaryota; kingdom Metazoa; phylum Arthropoda; class Malacostraca; order Decapoda; family Palinuridae; genus Panulirus; species Panulirus ornatus. Next base: position 26,740,302 of record NC_092237.1, on the reverse strand, counting down.
AGCAAAATATTAGAGAAAAAAAAACGTTGATTATCTATATATTCATTCATCTTAACTGACGTGCATAAACTTCCACGCCCAAATAAAACTCAGTCACCTACCTATAAACAAATTCTCACCCATAGAAACATGCTCATCTTTCAGGAAATGAAACTGTTTCTCTGTTATGGTTTTTTTTAAGTTAGCACTACAGCTTTTCCGTACTTTAATGTGTTTCAGTTGCTTCGTATTCAGAACCTGTGGCCGAGGTAAGATTACATCAACGATTTTTCTTTTCTATAAAATAAAAACCATAAAAGTGGGACTGGCTGTGGCAGACGTATAGGAAAGCTCACCACGAAGCCATGTTCTTATTTTTTTCCAATATTACATCTCCAGAACCATCAGTGATGGGCGTGATGAGACTATGAATAGTGAGGGAGGGGGGAGAGGCACATGGGAAATAATATGAAGAGAAACAAGGGAGAAAGGTGAGACCAATTTCTTCTCCTGAGCCGTCTTCCGTACATCTTAGTCCATAACTCGGTTCAGAATAGGTGTTATAGGATGATTAGATTACGAGAAAGAAGATGGGTCACGCATTCGAAATGAATGAAAATAGAAGTCTCAAAATCCCATATCTCCGTCTCTTGTGGGTATGTAAGACTTGTCATGACCTGAGAGGCGTTATTAAGGTCTGATGGACGGCGTTGTACCTTTGTGGATCTCATCGTTCTTGATGCAGGAGAGATGGCAGAAATATAACTCCTCAAGGCTTTGGATGTGTGATGATACTCGATCCGAAGACATACAGAGAAGAAATTCAGATGAATTGCATGAATGTGCCCACAGTACCGTAGGAGTCAATATTTATCTGTATCACTCAGAGTGTGAAAGTCCTACGGAAGTATCATCTCCAAAACCTTAGAACAAGTAAATAGCTGTAGTCTGACCTGTGGTTGTAATATGATAGTTTCATAAATTAATATTCACTAATGAAGCATTAGACCAAAATATTGAAAGGATGTAATGAGGAAGTAGATATTCCGCTTATAAATGAGTTTAAACAGTCTCTGAAATCAAGTGTAGTTCCTAAGCAATGGAAGACAGCAAATGTCGTTCTCATTTATAAGAAAGGGGATAGATTCATTGCCTCAGATTATCGTCCTATCACCTTGACATCTACTGTGGGGAAATTTCTCAAATCAGCTATAGCGGACAAAATACGGGAACACTTATCATGATCTCATTAGGGATTTTCAACATGGTCTTACAAAAGGGAAGTCATGTGTCAGTAACCTTCTCTCCTTCTTAATCAGGTATTTTAAACTGTTGATCAGGATAAGAGGTATGATATTGTATACTTAGGCTTTTGACAGAGTACCTCATAAGTGTCTGTTTAGAAAAACAGCGATACACGGCATTGGGGGTCGTGTATTTAATTGGATTAGGTGGTAGTTACATAGGACTAGGACAATGTAGCCAGTGGTGTTCCTCAGGGGTCAGTCTTGGGACCGCTCTTGTTCATCACGTATGTTAACGATTTGTGTATATGGGAATAACCAGCGACTTGAGTATATTTGCCAATGATACAGAAATAGGGACCGTAACTGAATGAGATAAAAATTCAGTGAATTTGCAGAGGGACTTGAATATATTATCAGAATGGAAGGGTACATTGAAAATGGAATGCAACGGAGATAAATGCAAAATTCAAGTGTGGGTAAAGACAGGAATACATTACAAACTAGACAGTATTACTATTGGTAAAACGGAATGCGAAAGAGAATTATGAGTACTGGTGACCAAGGATCTTAAGCCGCGGCAACAATGCATTAAAGTGTGTAATAAGGCTAATAGGATGTTAGGGTTCATAGATAGGACTGTTAGCAATAAAACACCTAGAGTATTATTGCAAGTTTATCTTGCGTTGGTGTGACCACATTTGGATTATGCGGTACAGTTTTGGGTTCCATACTATGCTGTTGATATAGATTGTTAAGCGAGAGTACAAAAGCGAATGACAAAAATGATCCCTGGAATTAGAATCCTCACTTGTGAAGAAAGTTTTGAAGACTGAATTTACACTCACTTAAGAGGAGGAAGGCTAGAGGGAATATGATTGAAGTTCTGAAATGAGTGAAGGGCATTAATAAAAGTAACATGAAAGAAGTTCGTAGAATGGCGCCACCGGATAGGACAAGAAATAATGGATTTGTATTAGATGAAAATAAGTTCTGGTCAGATGTGGGCAAATATTGGTTTGGGAATAAGGGAGTAGATTTCTGGAGCAAGCTGCCAAGTACAGTAGTGGAAACTAGGTCTTTAGATAACCTTAAACGAAGGTTGGATGTGTTTATGGGTTCAGGTGGTTGGTTGTAGGGTGGACAGACTCAAGGACCTGTCTAGCATGGGCCAATAGGCCTCTTGTTGTGTCCTCACTTTTTATGTTCTTATGTTCATCCGAGGCCCTTCTTGACTTGGGGACTGTTAGACACTTTTATCTTCCTTTTTCGTGTCCTCAGCACTCCTTTTGCGCTTTTCCATTATGTTATTGGCCTTCTTGATTTTGATGAGCCGTCCTTCTGGATAGCGCAACTTCGTAAACAACACTGTAACCCTCTTTCTTAAGAAATTCACCTGAAATACTATCCTCTTCAACCGTTTTGCCACATTTCATCTTATGCAACTCTTTCGCCACCTCTTTTCTTTTCACGAAACCACTTGCCATGACTCTCACTTCGTTTACCTCCTCGACTCACAAACTTTACATCTACCACCCTATCATAAAAAGCATTCACCATTCCTTCAAAGCATTCACTCCATCTTTTCTTCACCTCATCCTTACCTATTATGCCTATCCCCGTTTGTTCTCTTCATGAATGTCCTCATTTGTTCTATTCTTTTTTTCACACTATTAACTTCATTTCAAAAAATTTCCCCATGTTTCGAAGTTTGTTGATAATCACTCATCCCAACCCCCATTTGCTCTCTTTTTCAGCTCCTTAGCCTTATTTATTGATCTCTTGCCGCTTTATTTTGTACTTCTAATCATTTGCATCTCTTTCCCGTAAGTAACTCTCATAAATCTTTCTTTTCTCTTTCACTAACTACATTACTTCGTCAACCCATCATTCACTATCATGTTTCACCTGTCCACTTCCCACATATCACATGCCACTACTACTACGCATGCCAGCATTTCTTTTCTAAATGCTTCTCAGTCTTCACCCAATTCTCTGGCTTTTAATAGTCTCATCTTTTGCCACTGTACACTCAATCTGGTATTTTCACACAAGTCACTTTTCCAACTCGCTAACCTTCACCAACCTCTGCACACACATATCATATCTTCTCTTTAGAAAACATCGACAATTCTTCGCCCTCGCCTCCACCAGCTGATGATCAGACATCACCCAGCTGCCACTCTCAGTACATTCACATCAAAGAGTCTTTTTGCACGCCTGTCAATTCATACGTAATCCAAAAATATCAGCTTGCCATCTTTCCTGCTCACCCGCGTTTTAATTATTAAACACCTCATGCCCCTAGTTATACATCTCAACTGCCATATTACTCACCTTCACACTTAAATAACCTATGATTACTACCCGGTCTCTTGCACCAAAACTGCTTACACACTCACTAAGCCTCTCCCAAAACAATTGCCTCTCTTTATCATTCTTTTTTCGAGGTCACCGACATAAGAACTAACAATCACCCACCTTCGGCAATTCATTTTCATTTTTACCCGTATAAGTCTGGGGCTCACTTCCTTTACTCTTTCACAAATTCGCACAGTTCCTCCTTAAGCAGGAGTTTTACATCTTCCTTAGCTCTGTCACTCACACTAACCCCTATTTCTAACCTTAGAGAAAAACAGGCATTTGCAAACCATTGCTCCTCCTTACCCTGTAGCTTTGTTTCACTCAGAACTGGAACATCTGGGTCCAGTTCCTCAAACATCTTACCTCTCTCTCCTTCCTTCTCATCTTCATTACAAGCCAGACTCATTCAGACACTCCAGCCTGAGCCTTTGAGGGGATGAACACCTCTCTTTGGTTCCTGCATCTGTTGCAACGTTTAGAAATTGAAATTCATTGAAGTGAGGGTTTCCAGTCCTCAGTGTCTGCTTCCTCGTAGCCACCTTCGACGACACGCAGGAAATATATGGAAAGTATCCTTTTACAAGACTCTTGCATCTTCAATGCTGCGCTGCAGTCAGTAGCAGGGATGGATTACTCCTTTGGAGTGAGATCTGGGGCGATATTGTACTCTCTTTCGTCCGCCGGTGATGGTACAGCCTTGCCGAGGGCAACTTTTCACACTCAGTGTAACCATAGGTAGGTGGAGTCTGGTAATTCCTAGACTCACACACACACACACACACACACACACACACACACACACCTGTGGCAGGTCAGTTACATAAATCGAGAAGAGCAAAGACCTCATGACCAAGCTCTGCGGCACGCCATTGGTGAACGTGTGATATCCTGCTTCACTAACAATCTATAGACTATTTACAAATCATACAATTTAGTAACACTATAGTTATTAAACTATCCCAATTATCATAAAACCTTTTTAATCTTTTCTTTTCAACATTCGAAAGTTCACCATTTAATCTGTGCCATTCATCCAATGATAGGATACATTGCATCTTTCGAAGAACTTTCTGCTAAGGATATCACCAAACTGGTTTAAGAATTTTAAGGTTTTGATCAAGTCACCCCTTACTCTTCTCTCCTCCATGCCGGACAAGTTTATGGCCTCTGACCACTCACCATGACTGAGCTCTCTCGATTTTATCACCATGTTTGATGCCCTCCGCTGGATCTTCTCTATTAGTTCTTTGTGTTTCTTTGTGTTCGGTAACAAAACCTGAAGCTCATACCATAGTTTAACTTGATATATGATATGAATAGTTTGCCGAATATTTTTTTTCTTTATCCATATATTTGAACGTGATTCTGATATTAATCAACTGACTATTTGCATTCTTTGCAATTTTCTTAAGAAGGGACTCTAGCGGCTAGTTGGCTACAATTCTGAAGTCCTTCCCACAAACAGATTACTACAGCTTATTTCCTACTAGAACATATTCATACCAATGCCTTCTACTGTACCCGAGTCTTATTACTTTGTTGCTGTTTGGATTGAATTTAATCCCGCATGTCTCAGATCAACTTTGGAGTTTGTCTTGTTCCTCTTGTATATTGATGCAGTCTTCTTCGAGCTTTACTTCCATAATTACCTTGGCATTACAAATATATATAGACAAAGAACGATTTATTGAATTCAGGCCGACACTCGTCTAGAAATATGCAGCTATGATATTCCATACCTGGAAGGTCATAATAGCAACTAGTTAATCAATCATAAAAGAACTTAGGATCAAGGTGTGGCTGGATACTTCCATGCTTTGGATGGATACATGCGTCAGGCAGTTCTACATAGTACAGGAAGTTTCACCTCAGAGCAAATTCTTTAGTTCATACGTTATGCACTGAGTGGCAACAGCTGATCATCAAAGGATGTAAAATTACACATTGCTTGCATTGCAGTAATAATGTGGTTGTTATACATTATGAAGGATAGTTCAAATAGACAGGTGACCTCTGGCGACCCGAGAGTGCCACTGACATACGTCCGAACCCATAGAGGATTAGACAGTGTGTGTGTGTGTGTGTGTGTGTGTGTGTGTGTGTGTGTGTGTGTGTGTGTGTGTGTGTATAATAAGTACTCTAAAGTAAGTTTCTTGAGGCCAGAGAATAACTTACGATATTCAACAAAAGAATTTCCCCATAATTTGATATGGAAAAGAAAGTTTGTGATCAGACAATTGATATGTTCACACCATCAAATTACCCAAGGTAATTAAGTAAGATCTGTTTTCCGCAGATGGCAAAACAATTACTTGTATGATAAGAACGCGTTTTTGAGAAATCAGAATATCTTTTTATGTTAGCTGAGACGGCACGTGCAATGTGGCCACTTCGTGCAATTCGGCTCACTTTCTTGTATGAATTCGATCATTTTTTAACCTGCAAAGTTTTATCAGACAATAGCTATAGATCAATCGGAAATTTAATCACCCGCCAGTTAACAAAAGAATATTTTGATAACATACCAACTTGAAAGAATGAATTTTTCTGAGATGTATGAGAATGTTATTCTCTGACACATATCATTTTCTGCTGTTGGATGTGATCATACGGGTCCCTATCTTAGAGTTACAATTCTTGAGATTTCTCTCTCCCAGTACCTTTGATAATATCCCGTAATACATATCAAGACAACATCTTAATGCGGCATTGTTTTTGATGCCATTTACTGTAGTTACTTATTAGTATTTTTCATTTTTAAGTTCAGAAAATGATATATCTAAATGATAATCCAATTGAAAGTTGGCCCTTGCCAAGTCTGGCTTCAGAGAGATTCAGAAACGATTTGTAGGAACCCTTCATAAGAGAGTGTAGCGCTCCCACAGTCGCGTGCTCAAACTGTGACCAAAGGTTACCTTAATGACGTCGCTATTAGCAGGGGACAGCCTGTGGCCGCCCAGTCTAAACATCTGCACCTGCACTATTGATCCCTCACAACTATACTCGATGTCGGCGGTAGCAGACAAAAGCTGCCGCGGTAATCAATTATAGATGATCTGGCGCTTTCCATAAGATGCACCGCTCTTACAGACTTTACCTCAAGTCCACCAGCATGGAGAAAAGTCAGATGCTTGCGACATTCGACTTTGATGTTTCCGGTCCTCTTTGGGAATATCTACTCTCACAGACGTGACTTAACCGCCTCTTAGATACCCGTGTATCACCGCAGCAGATCAGTCAGGCAGTTGGCTCACCACTAGACTACAAATGTACCAATTCGGTGCCTGAAGCTTTAGCGATGTAACTTCCGACTCATGCCGCCCTTAAGGCGCCTCGTCAGTAGATTTCCCAACGGGACTCCTGACGCTTCATCTTCCTGGCAGGTTTCATTGTAGTGCCCATATCCTACGTCCTCCTTCAGCAGGACTTGTGTGGGACATCGCCTCCGCCCATCACGAGCAGCAGCTGTAACAACGAGGGACCTACGGTTACGCCTGCGGCACTCCTGCATCTCCAACGCCTCTCCAGGAGCCTCCTGCAACCTACCCATTATTCGGCAGTCGCCACATACTTCAGGAGCCTCCTACAACCTACCCATTATTCGGCAGTCGCCACATACCTCAGGAGCCTCCTGCTACCCTATCTCATTTCGGTAGTCGCCGCACACTCCAGCAGCCGCGATACAGGCCACACCCACCTCCTCCTTTAGGAGCTCTAAGTGGACTCGGCAGCCTCTTACCTCTCCCACGTGCCTCCTTCATCTGACGCCTACCATCACCAGCATCACAGGGCTCCTGTCTCAAGCTGCACAATTGTCCTTTCTTTTCCCCCTATAATCCTGCACATCCAGTATCTAATTGCCCTTTGTTACCTCACCTTGTATAACCTACCCAACAAAGGATTGCTGTTGCTGATATACTTGTTTCCGTGTCTTCTCACAGATAACCCAATTCCAATAGAATTCAGCCAGAACACTCGCTGAAAGAGAATCGTGATACGCTTGTTTCTAAAGATTACGACTGGAATCCCTCACTTTTACTACAGATTTAGATATAATGTCGCTGGTGTTCACAGTGTGTATCCCGTTAGCAGCGACTGACTGTTTCAATAAATTTCACACATTAGTTCTGGGAAAAAGAGTAAATTCTCCAACGTGAATGGATACGACATGTGCTGAGCTCAGCCTTTGTCATGATGTTGACTGATCCTACTGAAAGATGAGTTACATAGGATAATGACTTTCTCTCGGGGTCTGTTTGGGACGATTAATCCCGACTGGACGTCCGTGTTCCCAGTGACTTGATTATTGCTAATGCATGTTATTCACCCCGAGATCAAACCTCTCTGGAATTACAAAGCTTATTTTTGGGATTTGTATATGCTTCTTTTATTTTCATTCGCGAATATGAGGACGTTAACACGGCCCATAACGGTTCATGGAAGTTCATGATTTCGTGCAGAATTTAGGTATCATCCGTAACATAAGAAAACGTAGGCCTTCTTTATGGTCATCATAGGTGATGTATATAGGAGCACATCCTACGCTGAGATCAAAACTTTTCATTCATTCTGTCACCTACAGCCCCACGTTGGACGCTTAGCTGTATCAGCTGTTGTCTTCACCACCACCTCATATATGTTCTAACCTTGGTAGACCAAAAGCCATCTCTCTTACGTAAAGGGACAGGAGACCAAGTGGACCCATGATCATGACCCTAATAGAGCCATGGTAAGGTCATAACATCTGTTCACTGTCTAACGTGAGAGATATCTCATCTTAGGGTACATCTAGGGGATGGAGAGTTACATATATGAAGGACAAAGGGAAGCAGGTGTTGTAGGAAGGGAAATGTGAGACGAGTGTTCTCTACGATGGTGAGAGAGAAGTACTTTATACAGAGAAAGAATCCTCTGGTATTCAGAGGTCAGAGGGATGCTCTGATCATTATATCACTAAGAATCATAAGTTACCGTTGATTTATGAGTATCTTTATGTCATCATATATCTTCTGGTCTGAATGATAAAGCATTTGATTTTGATGCTGATTTGATTCGACTTGATTTTGATGCTGGCCATAAAGGATATTGAGCAATTTGACAGGAAAACATAAATAACTTAAAAGGATAAACAAGGTAATATTAGGTATCAAATATAATTTAGAAATTGCAGTCGTACGTATTAGAATTTATGTCTGAATGACATATATTACTTTCTTTTTTAAGATAAGTAAATGAATACCTCAATAAGCACTGTGGAAGAAGAGTTTTAAAGAACGAAAAATGTTGCTCTACAGAATAGGATATATAGGTTAAAGGGATGAGAAGGATTGTTCTTGATCAATGAGCCTTTTGACGTTTCTGCTTGTGGCGCGCTCGTGGCTCGCGTTCCCGATGATCAACAAGCTAGGTTTCAATGGCTTCTTGTTGTAATAGATATATTATCATTATTTTCTTTTAACTGCAGCCTAAAACTACTGTAAGGACGCAATCTTCTGTAGTGGATGTATTTCTGAAGGTTTTCTGAAATACCTTGGGGGTTCCTGCTGCCAACGCGAGGGTTTGAAGGGCACATGTTTAAGCGCATGTGATATTGAGGGTTTTTCTATAATATAACTTTCTTGAAGGTTCTTGTTGCTTTATGGGTGTTATAGAGGAAGTGGTTGGTGAGAGGTCCTGTGATCATCTACAGCTTTCATATTACTGTCGAGCGATGCCCCACATGACACTAATAATAAGGATAATATTTTTCACTGAACATATCATATACCTAAGATATCATGTTTTCAGTAGAGGGTGATACGTCATGGAATATATTTCTGTGTCGTATTCTATTCCGCCACAATCGATCTTAAGAGTAAGTGATAAGTTGCCTTAAAGGGATATATACGTGCTGAAACTACTAACTCAAAGCTTGATCATTTACGGTAAGTAGATATTTTCTTGGTTTATACAGACTACACTAGGGAAGATTATGGTGAAGGACTTGGTGTATGGAGTTTAAAGGTAATCAGCTCACGCACACATGAAGGGAAGAATTAAGAACATATAATATGGAAGACATTGGAAGTGGCATCAACTGTGTGGAGTGGAGGATGAAATGTGATCAGGAAGAGGTAGAAGAAAGTACGAAGACTATGAATGTCAGAAAAAACTGAATATGAAAGTTGAGAGAAAATGTGGTTAGTGAAGCAAAGAATAAAGCATATAGAGTATGAAATTCAGGAAGGACTAGAGTATGAAATAATAACGACGTGTTGAGGAAATACGTAGTAAAAAGAGGAGTAGAAAGTCAGTGTGATATTGCTAGGTTACAATGATGTGTTTCACGTGGGAATGACAAAAACAGGCGACATTTCACAAGCACAACTGTCATTCATGAGGCGACAATGATGGCATGTGGTGAACGAGTAGCATATAGAACAGCATGTCTGTATGAGGTCAAGGTGCATGAGGAGCGCAGGGAGACTCGAGACTTATGAGGAGACACATAAGTTGTTGGGTAAATAGGAGGTGAGACAAGTATACAGTTGACATGAGGAATATAGGTAGAGAAAAAGTAGAGAAGTAATTTACAGGGAGTAAAGTGTTTGGCTCCTATGGTACGATTTGGAAAACGAGGTGACTATTGGGAAGATGAGGAAAACTTGGTGATTTGTGGAAACATGGATATGAAGAGCGTGAACAAACAGTGACACATTACACGAGAGACATCGTTTTATCTTGAAAGTGAATATCCTATTATGACAACAGAGAACAGATGTCGTAAGACCAGGTTCTCTGTTGTGATGAAGACTGTACATATAAGGTCTCTACTGTGTCTCCTCACTAGTGGTAAGGTAGGCAGTAGTGACTCAACTCCAGGTCTTTCATGTGTCCCTTCACCACTTTTAAGGTCTTCAGTCCCAGTATCACTAACACGGTCCCTGTTTCCCTGTTGTGACCCTTTTCCAGAACCCAGGGACTGTCACTAACACGCGTTCTGGGCTTATTTGTACTTCACTTTCAAGGATAGAGATGAAGCCTTGCACCAAGTCCCTCAACCGTTCCAACAACGCTGCTAGTAATGTTACCTGTTCATTGCAACTAAGCGTTATTTCCTTACCTTCCTAACTGGTAGTAGGATTTCCACACACGTTTTCTGTTATAGTGTGTTCTAGCACCACTAAGCAAGTTCCTGGATTTGTGATAAAACAGGTACAGAAAATCTTGGACAAATTCCTGCGGTACGTTTCTGTATAAAAGCTTTGTTGAGTTGGTCAGTATTGCCTACATCCGTTCGGGTCAGTCACAGCTGGACCGTAAAATATTTGAGTCGTGTTGCCTTGTACTGCGCTGGAAATAGATTGTGCTGGATTCCTCCATCTACTATCGTGCAGGACTGTTTACGCTGCCGCTAACTGTTGTTTTAGACGATACCATTATTGTCTTTCAGGGCAGCGAGTATACGGCAGTGACGTTCAGTACCACTTACTGCCAGCAACACCATTTACTGCAAAGTGCATTGCCACTTACTGCCGTGATGGGTAATGGCACTTACCGTCGTGATAGCCAGTGTCACAAACTGCCCTACCAGGCAGTTAGACGATGAGTGTTGAAGTCTTTTTATCTGAAACATAAATGGTAACCCGTTTTCTTCCTGTAGCGGTGACTGGCAGTATCAGCGTTCTTAACCCAATTAAAGTGGAAACTTGCAGTTTAGGGTATGTGGTTTATCTTATAACATCACCTTTTACACAAGAATAGACGATGCACCTTCTACAAAACTGAAGAACCAGTGACTGTGACTGAGATCGAGGAGTCATTTTTACAAATATATAAGAAAGCGAATGGTAATAGACCACTGGTTCCTGTTTGTGATACTGGGAGACCAGAGACATAGAGATAAGTGTGTTGAGAGTAGGAAAGCAAACAAATTAGTCACGGAAAGCTACTTGTAAACTATATGTAACTCTGGAGATACAGCTAATGTCGGTTATTTGTAAATAGTTCCATGTGTTAACAGTTCTTATGAAGAAAACTGCATTATTTGAAACAAAAGATTTATCCACGAGCTTGTATCCATTACAACGAATGACAGACGCGTGTAGCCCTAAAGAGCCTCTTAAATCGAAATTGTGTCTTTGATATAATTTTGAAAACTAATATCGAATCACCTCCGAATCTGTTTTTCTAAGTTAAGCAAGTATAAGTCGTGTTGGCGACTCTCAAAGATTTTACAACTAGGTCTGGAAATCATTATGCTAGCTCACTGCTGCATTCTGTCTTTTGTTCATTCTTAATAAGACTAACAAAATAGAGCGCAGTATTAGAGGTGGTGGCACACTGCCGAATTGTGAAGTGAGGATCAATTATCTTCGCCTTTTTCACTGTCTCTGTGCACTGCTTACTTGGCTTTAGGTCATCGGAGGTTATGACATGGAAATTCTTCTTCATACACCTTTTGTAACTCATCATAATCTATGCTGTACTTTGCCACCTCTTTTCTACTACCGATGTTTGCACTTATCGATATCAGAATTCACTTGTCACGTGTGTCCAGTACCTCAATTTGTCAATACCAGGTTGTAGTTGTAGACATTCAGTTTCTATTGTAGCCTTATATCCAACTTTGATATTGCTTTTAGAAGGGTATCTTACAAAGCTAACCATTACACCTTCACCAAATATATACTTCATAATGACTTTAGTCTGATTTGTAAGTATACTTTTTCGTTTGTCATCGCAAATCTACATAATCTTCTCTTTCTTCTGGATTACTGTTTAGTTCGAGTTTTAATGTTCTTATTTTCTTAGATAACAGGAATTTTTATTTTTTCTTTCTCCAATTTTTCCACCCTTTTGGCTGAGTTTTGAAAGATGACCGTCTGCTACGCGTTGCCACTAATGTTCCGTCCGTTACTTTTAGTGTTTTACTGAACCTCCCCCAGGCTACGTCCATAAAGTTTTCACTGACGAATGTCATCGCAGTTACTCCTGCCAAGAACATTGCGCAGGTCGTCATTGATGATTATGCTGTGGTGATAGGTAGGCATCTTGTTTCTTGTGCACAGCGTAGTATCCTTATAGATTTAACAGTTGTCTCTCGTGTCAGGGCAGTGCTATGCTCCTTGGTGATGTGTAGTTTGATGGCGCCTTCTTGTAGGTGTAGGGTGAATCTTCTGGATAGTGTACAGGTTGTGCTCCCCACATAGGTCATACTGTAAAGAAATTCACAATCTCTTTGTTTACATTTGTATTCATTTGTATTTACATTTGGGATAGATGGATTATTGGGATGGTTGAGGTGTTAGAGGACAGTTTATGCAGTGTGTTAACTACGCTTTGTGTGTAGTGCTAGGTGAGCAGTATGTAATGTCCGGTGCGGCTAGCTGCTCAATATTTTGGGTTGGAAGTTTAGCTGACTCGCTGTATAAGTTGAGGATATTGAAAGGTTGTGGCTGGTTTATGAGTAGTTCGCCTCTGGGATCATACATGTGAGTGTCGAGCCAAGTGGAATGGTGGATATTCAGATCTCCACAGCGATAGGTGTTGGGCATGCTGAAGTCTCACTAAGGATTTAGTGGTAAGTTTCCATAATACTTTTTCTGGTCAAAAGTGTTAGATCACGCGTGTCTATACTAGGAATAAATTTTCACCGGCCGACATAGTTGATACCCTTTTAATTAAACGGGATTATGTCTAATATTTTCTATCCACTTTTATTAGTTTGTACCCTAAATAGTTTTTTTCTTGCAGTGTATGGGTACTGGGGGTCCAATATCTATACCTAATATTGTACAGAGAAAAAATGAAATACATACCGTCTTTTTTATATTGGGCCTTCACCTTTCTTACGTTATAACTATATTGATTGAGTCATATTTATGAATTGCGCAATTTGTAGTGTACCTGGATGTTCTTGTTATTATTGCTTTTCTTTGTTGTTCATCTTACGAGAAAAGGTAACCTTTACAGCTTCTATAAAGGAGTTAGAAGAACGAAGAAAATGGCGCACTAGATTATTTATATGAAATATCAGTAATCAGGGAGGACAGATTGTAGGATAAAGAGTTTTCATTCTATCAAATCTTTTGTGGCAAATATTGTATTGTACGATTCTAATTTGTTTTGTGCGAGCTGAGGATTAAACAATAATTTTGCAAAATGAATTTTCGTTAGACTTTTACATGCGTATATTTTTATACGTGCAGTGCAAAAGGCTCTCTGGTATCATATAAAAGTTTCAGGAAACTTTGTCCTTTTTCAAACGGGGGCTGGAAAGAGCACTTCGAAAGTTTCTTGAATGTATGGAAATACAGAAAGAATGCGAGCCATTAAATGAGGTCCAGAGTCAGTCTTGAATGTTAGAGCAAATGTAAAAGGGGGGAGTGATAGGAGAATAAATCAGAGAAGGTAAAATCAGTACAATTAACAGGTGCCTGGAATCCTCCATTTACCAGCAGAGAGAGAGAGAGAGAGAGAGAGAGAGAGAGAGAGAGAGAGAGAGAGAGAGAGAGAGAGAGAGAGAGAGAGCATTGTGGGGGTAGGAGAGCTGATCATCCATAGGCAACGTTACGCAGTAGTGGTGAAAGCTTGCAGTGTTGCCAAGACTGCATGGATGTAATGAGTGTTTCCCGTATCTATGGCGAGGTTCTTGTTAGTGGATGTAAAACTATTGAGGAGTAGTTCCTCTGTGTTAGCAAGACATATGTTCGTGTATAACGCACGAGTATAGAAAGTTTGCCAGCGATAAGATTAACAGGATGGATATCTTGATATCAGGGGAATGGTTCTGTAGATCATTCAGTGTGTCATGCTAACGATAGTGGATATAATGGCAACAAAACCACATTAGCAGCTACTAGAGAGTTTGGATAAAGGTTACGATTGGATAGACAACAGTGTGGTGTTAAAAGAAGCTCGAATGTATGGGACTTTGGCATAGCGAGCAAAACACGTGTTGGCACTAATGAAGAAAGGAACGACTTGAGGTTGAGGCTGGAGTCATAATGTGTTCTCAACGATGTTTATCATCTGCGTTTACCAAGCAGTAAGGATGATTATTTTTTCGTTAAGAAATACTAATAAAGAAAAACTTGCAAAATCTTGGAAGAAGGGGAAACATGTAGATGTTATTGAGAGCAAATAACATCGATTTTACTTCGTATAAACAACGGGGCTCAAACGAAAAGGAGAGAAGGTTTAGAAAATTTTGGCATTTGAGAACGAGGCGTCGGGGCCCAAAACAACACCAGACAATGAGACATCAGAGTGAAAGAGTGTGGTGAAGATGCAGGAATGGGTACTGAGATATTGGAGAGTATCATGTAATGTAATACGGTAAGGCGATTGCTTTA
>NC_092237.1:26690379-26722879 GCF_036320965.1 Panulirus ornatus | reverse complement strand
TTCCCGCAGGAGTGAGGTAGCGTTAAGAACAGAGGACTGGGCCTTTGAGGGAATACCCTCACCTGGCCCAATTCTCTGTTCCTTCTTTTGGAAAATTTAAAAAAACGAGAGGGGAGGATTTCAAGCCGCCCCTCTCCCTCCCCTTTTAGTCGCCTTCTACGACACGCAGAGAATACGTAGGAGGTATTCTTTCTCCCCATTCACCAAGGATAATATATATATATATATATATATATATATATATATATATATATATATATATATATATATGTATATATATATTATTTTTTTTTTTTTATTATACTTTGTCGCTTTCTCCCGCGTTTGCGAGGTAGCGCAAGGAAACAGACGAAAGAAATGGCCCAACCCCCCCCCCATACACATGTATATACATACGTCCACACACGCAAATATACATACCTACACAGCTTTCCATGGTTTACCCCAGACGCTTCACATGCCTTGATTCAATCCACTGACAGCACGTCAACCCCGGTATACCACATCGCTCCAATTCACTCTATTCCTTGCCCTCCTTTCACCCTCCTGCATGTTCAGGCCCCGATCACACAAAATCTTTTTCACTCCATCTTTCCACCTCCAATTTGGTCTCCCTCTTCTCCTCGTTCCCTCCACCTCCGACACATATATCCTCTTGGTCAATCTTTCCTCACTCATTCTCTCCATGTGCCCAAACCACTTCAAAACACCCTCTTCTGCTCTCTCAACCACGCTCTTTTTATTTCCACACATCTCTCTTACCCTTACGTTACTCACTCGATCAAACCACCTCACACCACACATTGTCCTCAAACATCTCATTTCCAGCACATCCATCCTCCTGCGCACAACTCTATCCATAGCCCACGCCTCGCAACCATACAACATTGTTGGAACCACTATTCCTTCAAACATACCCATTTTTGCTTTCCGAGATAATGTTCTCGACTTCCACACATTCTTCAAGGCCCCCAGAATTTTCGCCCCCTCCCCCACCCTATGATCCACTTCCGCTTCCATGGTTCCATCCGCTGCCAGATCCACTCCCAGATATCTAAAACACTTCACTTCCTCCAGTTTTTCTCCATTCAAACTCACCTCCCAATTGACTTGACCCTCAACCCTACTGTACCTAATAACCTTGCTCTTATTCACATTTACTCTTAACTTTCTTCTTCCACACACTTTACCAAACTCAGTCACCAGCTTCTGCAGTTTCTCACATGAATCAGCCACCAGCGCTGTATCATCAGCGAACAACAACTGACTCACTTCCCAAGCTCTCTCATCCCCAACAGACTTCATACTTGCCCCTCTTTCCAAAACTCTTGCATTTACCTCCCTAACAACCCCATCCATAAACAAATTAAACAACCATGGAGACATCACACACCCCTGCCGCAAACCTACATTCACTGAGAACCAATCACTTTCCTCTCTTCCTACACGTACACATGCCTTACATCCTCGATAAAAACTTTTCACTGCTTCTAACAACTTTCCTCCCACACCATATATTCTTAATACCTTCCACAGAGCATCTCTATCAACTCTATCATATGCCTTCTCCAGATCCATAAATGCTACATACAAATCCATTTGCTTTTCTAAGTATTTCTCACATACATTCTTCAAAGCAAACACCTGATCCACACATCCTCTACCACTTCTGAAACCACACTGCTCTTCCCCAATCTGATGCTCTGTACATGCCTTCATCCTCTCATATGATTTACCAGGAATACTCAACAAACTTATACCTCTGTAATTTGAGCACTCACTCATATCCCCTTTGCCTTTGTACAATGGCACTATGCACGCATTCCGCCAATCCTCAGGCACCTCACCATGAGTCATACATACATTAAATAACCTTACCAACCAGTCAACAATACAGTCACCCCCTTTTTTAATAAATTCCACTGCAATACCATCCAAACCTGCTGCCTTGCCGGCTTTCATCTTCCGCAAAGCTTTCACTACCTCTTCTTTGTTTACCAAATCATTTTCCCTAACCCTCTCAATTTGCACACCACCTCGACCAAAACACCCTATATCTGCCACTCTATCATCAAACACATTCAACAAACCTTCAAAATACTCACTCCATCTCCTTCTCACATCACCACTACTTATTATCACCTCCCCATTTGCGCCCTTCACTGAAGTTCCCATTTGCTCCCTTGTCTTACGCACTTTATTTACCTCCTTCCAGAACATCTTTTTATTCTCCCTAAAATTTAATGATACTCTCTCACCCCAACTCTCATTTGCCCTTTTTTTCACCTCTTGCACCTTTCTCTTGACCTCCTGTCTCTTTCTTTTATACATCTCCCACTCAATTGCATTTTTTCCCTGCAAAAATCGTCCAAATGCCTCTCTCTTCTCTTTCACTAATACTCTTACTTCTTCATCCCACCAGTCACTACCCTTTCTAATCAACCCACTCCCACTCTTCTCATGCCACAAGCATCTTTTGCGCAATCCATCACTGATTCCCTAAATACATCTCATTCCTCCCCCACTCCCCTTACTTCCATTGTTCTCACCTTTTTCCATTCTGTACTCAGTCTCTCCTGGTACTTCCTCACACAGGTCTCCTTCCCAAGCTCACTTACTCTCACCACCCTCTTCACCCCAACATTCACTCATCTTTTCTGAAAACCCATACAAATCTTCACCTTAGCCTCCACAAGATAATGATCAGACATCCCTCCAGTTGCACCTCTCAGCACATTAACATCCAAAAGTCTCTCTTTCGCACGCCTGTCAATTAACACGTAATCCAATAACGCTCTCTGGCCATCTCTCCTACTTACATAAGTATACTTATGTATATCTCGCTTTTTAAACCAGGTATTCCTAATCATCAGTCCTTTTTCAGCACATAAATCTACAAGCTCTTCACCATTTCCATTTACAACACTGAACACCCCATGTATACCAATCATTCCCTCAACTGCCACATTACTCACCTTTGCATTCAAATCACCCAATACTATAACCCGGTCTCGTGCATCAAAACCACTAACACACTCATTCAGCTGCTCCCAAAACACTTGCCTCTCATGATCTTTCTTCTCATGCCCAGGTGCATATGCAACAATAATCACCCACCTCTCTCCATCAACTTTCAGTTTTACCCATATTAATCGAGAATTTACTTTCTTACATTCTATCACATACTCCCACAACTCCTGTTTCAGGAGTATTGCTACTCCTTCCCTTGCTCTTGTCCTCTCACTAACCCCTGACTTTACTCCCCAGACATTCCCAAACCACTCTTCCCCTTTACCCTTGAGCTTCGTTTCACTCAGAGCCAAAACATCCAGGTTCCTTTCCTCAAACATACTACCTATCTCTCCTTTTTTCACATCTTGGTTACATCCACACACATTTATGCACCCCACTCTGAGCCTTCGTGGAGGATGAGCACTCCCCGCGTGACTCCTTCTTCTGTTTCCCATTTTAGAAAGTTAATACAATTAGGGGAGGATTTCCGGCCCCCCGCTCCCGTCCCCTCTAGTCGCTTTCTACGACACGCGAGGAATACGTGGGAAGTATTCTTTCACCCCTATCCTCAGGGATAATATACATATATATATATACATATACACATACACACACATACACACACACACGCACACACACACACACACACACACACACACACACACACACACACACACACACACACACACACACACACACACACATACATATATATACATATGAAAAATGTAAGAAACAATTTAGAAAACTGGCCCCACTGAGACAGCGTTCTCTCAGGTGCTCATTGCTCTTTGCTTAAGCCAATGGACCAGGGGATATCTATTTTCAAGGACTACTATTCATGGAGGGCATTTGCCAAGCTGGTGAAGGCTACAGATGATGACCAGATGACTGTGCAGAAAATGTTGGAAGTCCTTCAGCATCAGATATGCCATCACGCTCATCTGCCAGGCCTACAAGCTTATCACCAATAATCGCAGCTTCAGGCCATCAAGCAAGCCGCTCAGCAGATGACAATAGGACGCAGCGGAGGAAGGGCATTGCCTCCGATACCTGGTTATGTGTAGCCGGCAGAGTTCCACCCTTAGGAACGTAACCCATTGACGGCACTTTGGACAGGGAGTCTGGGACGAGGGTTGCCGACACGTGGCTCCAGTTGTCTGTGTTCCGTCTCATCTTGCCTTATCAGTGTTATACTTCGCGATGTTGGGACCCTCCTCTTGACCGTTGACCACCGAGGGAGGGATGGAGGGCAGGAGGCCTTTCACACACACACTCTCCGTCCTTCTAAGGTTACTCCTAGGACTGCTGTGGCATCCTCAGGACCACAAGGAAGACATAAAGCTGGCTCTCAGGACGGATGACGTAAGCAGGAAGCGACTGTCACAAACTAAACTTGTTTATAATTTTCCTCTTTTGATTATTATGATCTACTTTGCCTAGAGGGATTCGATGACGTATTCTTAGATCTATATATACATTGATTTTCCTTTCGTCTAAGAACTTTGTAGAATGGGTTCTGTTCTGTTCTATATATATATACACTATAATATTGCCGTCACTGGCTTGTGGGAACTTTACAGTCGCGTTTTTAGGATCCGTGGGTTCGACACGTTATATACAGCTCGCTTAGACCGATTTCCTACGAGTTACGGGACGGAGAAGACCTCTTCATGTCATATATATATATATATATATATATATATATATATATATATATATATATATATATATATATATATATATATTTTTTTTTTTTTTTTTTTGCCGCTGTCTCCCGCGTTTGCGAGGTAGCGCAAGGAAACAGACGAAAGAAATGGCCCAACCCACCCCCATACACATGTATATACATACGTCCACACATGCAAATATACATACCTACAAAGCTTTCCATGGTTTACCCCAGACGCTTCACATGCCCTGATTCAACCCACTGACAGCACGTCAACCCCGGTATGTTCAGGCCCCGATCACACAAAATCTTTTTCACTCCATCTTTCCACCACCAATTTGGTCTACCACTTCTCCTCGTTCCCTCCACCTCCAACACATATATCCTCTTGGTCAATCTTTCCTCAATCATTCTCTCCATGTGCCCAAACCATTTCAAAACACCCTCTTCTGCTTTCTCAACCACGCTCTTTTTATTTCCACACATCTCTCTTACCCTTACGTTACTTACTCGATCAAACCACCTCACACCACACATTGTCCTCAAACATCTCATTTCCAGCACATCCATCCTAATTATTAGTGAAAGAGAAGAGAGAGGCATTTGGACGATTTTTGCAGGGAAAAAATGCAATTGAGTGGGAGATGTATAAAAGAAAGAGACAGGAGGTCAAGAGAAAGGTGCAAGAGGTGAAAAAAAGGGCAAATGAGAGTTGGGGTGAGAGAGTATAATCAAATTTTAGGGAGAATAAAAAGATGTTCTGGAAGGAGGTAAATAAAGTGCGTAAGACAAGGGAGCAAATGGGAACTTCAGTGAAGGGCGCAAATGGGGAGGTGATAACAAGTAGTGGTGATGTGAGAAGGAGATAGAGTGAGTATTTTGAAGGTTTGTTGAATGTGTTTGATGATAGAGTGGCAGATATAGGGTGTTTTGGTCGAGGTGGTGTGCAAAGTGAGAGGGTTAGGGAAAATGATTTGGTAAACAGAGAAGAGGTAGTGAAAACTTTGTGGAAAATGAAAGCCGGCAAGGCAGCGGGTTAGGATGGTATTGCAGTGGAATTTATGAAAAAAGGGGGTGACTGTATTGTTGACTGGTTGGTAAGTTATTTGATGTATGTATGACTCATGGTGAGGTGCCTGAGGATTGGCGGAATGCGTGCATAGTGCCATTGTACAAAGGCAAAGGGGATAAGAGTGAGTGCTCAAATTACAGAGGTATAAGATTGTTGAGTATTCCTAGTAAATTATATGGGAGGGTATTGATTGAGAGGGTGAAGGCATGTACAGAGCATCAGATTGGGGAAGAGCAGTGTGGTTTCAGAAATGGTAGAGGATGTGTGGATCAGGTGTTTGCTTTGAAGAATGTATGTGAGAAATACTTAGAAAAGCAAATGGATTTGTATGTAGCATTTATGGATCTGGAGAAGGCATATGATAGAGTTGATAGAGATGCTCTGTGGAAGGTATTAAGAATATATGGTGTGGGAGGAAAGTTGTTAGAAGCAGTGAAAAGTTTTTATCGAGGATGTAAGGCATGTGTACGTGTAGGAAGAAGGAAAGTGATTGGTTCTCAGTGAATGTAGGTTTGCGGCAGGGGTGTGTGATGTCTCCATGGTTGTTTAATTTGTTTATAGATGGGGTTGTTAGGGAGGTAAATGCAAGAGTTTTGGAAAGAGGGGCAAGTATGAAGTCTGGTGGGGATGAGAGGAGCTTGGGAAGTGAGTCAGTTGTTGTTCGCTGATGATACAGCGCTGGTGGCTGATTCATGTGAGAAACTGCAGAAGCTGGTGACTGAGTTTGGTAAAGTGTGTGGAAGAAGAAAGTTTAGAGTAAATGTGAATAAGAGCAAGGTTATTAGGTACAGTAGGGTTGAGGGTCAAGTCAATTGGGAGGTGAGTTTGAATGGAGAAAAACTGGAGGAAGTGAAGTGTTTTAGATATCTGGGAGTGGATCTGGCAGCGGATGGAAACATGGAAGCGAAAGTGGATCATAGGGTGGGGGAGGGGGCGAAAATTCTGGGGGCATTGAAGAATGTGTGGAAGTCGAGAACATTATCTCGGAAAGCAAAAATGGGTATGTTTTAAGGAATAGTGGTTCCAACAATGTTGTATGGTTGCGAGGCGTGGGCTATGGATAGAGTTGTGCGCAGGAGGATGGATGTGCTGGAAATGAGAAGTTTAAGGACAATGTGTGGTGTGAGGTGGTTTGATCGAGTGAGTAACGTAAGAGTAAGAGAGATGTGTGGAAATAAAAAGAGCGTGGTTGAGAGAGCAGAAGAGGGTGTTTTGAAGTGGTTTGGGCACATGGAGAGAATGAGTGAGGAAAGATTGACCAAGAGGATATATGTTTCGGAGGTGGAGGGAACGAGGAGAAGAGGAAGACCAAATTGGAGGTGGAAAGATGGAGTGAAAAAGATTTTGTGTGATCGGGGCCTGAACGTGCAGGAGGGTGAAAGAAGGGCAAGGAATAGAGTGAATTGGAGCGATGTGGTATACCGGGGTTGACGTGCTGTCAGTGGATTGAATCAAGGCATGTGAAGCGTCTGGGGTAAACCATGGAAAGCTGTGTAGGTATGTATATTTGCGTGTGTGGACGTCTGTATATACATGTGTATGGAGGGGGGGGGGTTGGGCCATTTCTTTCGTCTGTTTCCTTGCGCTACCTCGCAAACGCGTGAGACAGCGACAAAGTATAATAAAAAAAAAAAAATAATATATATATATTTTTTTTTTTTTTTTTTTGCTTTGTCGCTGTCTGCCGCGTTTGCGAGGTAGCGCAAGGAAACAGACGAAAGAAATGGCCCAACCCACCCCTATACACATGTATATACATACGTCCACACACGCAAATATATATACCTACACAGCTTTCCATGCTTTACCCCAGACGTTCAAGTGCCTTGATTCAATCCACTGACAGCACGTCAACCCCGGTATACTATATCGCTCCAATTCACTCTATTCCTTGCCCTACTTTCACCCTCCTGCATGTTCAGGCCCCGATCACACAAAATCTTTTTCACTTCATCTTTCCACCTCCAATTTGGCCTCCCTCTTCTCCTCGTTCCCTCCACCTCCGACACATATATCCTCTTGGTCATTATTTCCTCACTCATTCTCTCCATGTGCCCAAACCATTTCAAAACACCCTCTTCTGCTCTATCAACCACGCTCTTTTTATTTCCACACATCTCTCTTACCCTTACGTTACTTACTCGATCAAACCACCTCACACCACACATTGTCCTCAAACATCTCATTTTCAGCACATCCATCCTCCTGCGCACAACTCTATCCATAGCCCACGCCTCGCAACCATACAACATTGTTGGAACCACTATTCCTTCAAACATACGCATTTTTGCTTTCCGAGATAATGTTCTCGACTTCCACACATTCTTCAAGGCTCAAAGAATTTTCGCCCCCTCCTACACCCTATGATCAACTTCCGCTTCCATGGTTCCATCCGCTGCCAGATCCACTCCCAGATGTCTAAAACACTTCACTTCCTCCAGTTTTTCTCCATTCAAACTCACCTCCCAATTGACTTGACCCTCAACCCTACTGTACCTAATAACCTTGCTCTTATTCACATTTACTCTTAACTTTCTTCTTCCACACACTTTACCAAACTCAGTCACCAGCTTCTGCAGTTCTCACATGAATCAGCCACCAGCGCTGTATCATCAGCGAAGAACAACTGACTCACTTCCCAAGCTCTCTCATCCCCAACAGACTTCATACTTGCACCTCTTTCCAAAAATCTTGCATTCACCTCCCTAACAACCCCATCCATAAACAAATTAAACAACCATGGAGACATCACACACCCCTGCCGCAAACCTACATTCACTGAGAACCAATCACTTTCCTCTCTTCCTACATGTACACATGCCTTACATCCTCGATAAAAACTTTTCACTGCTTCTAACAACTTTCCTCCCACACCATATATTCTTAATACCTTCCACAGAGCATCTCTATCAACTCTATCATATGCCTTCTCCAGATCCATAAATACTACATACAAATCCATTTGCTTTTCTAAGTATTTCTCACATACATTCTTCAAAGCAAACACCTGATCCACACATCCTCTACCACTTCTGAAACGACACTGCTCTTCCCCAATCTGATGCTCTGTACATGTCTTCACCCTCTCAATCAATACCCTCCCATATAATTTACCAGGAATACTCAACAAACTTATATCTCTGTAATTTAAGCACTCACTCTTATCCCCTTTGCCTTTGTACAATGGCTCAATGCACGCATTCCGCCAATCCTCAGGCAGTAAGGATGATTATTTTTTCGTTAAGAAATACTAATAAAGAAAAAATTGTAAAATCTTGGAAGAAGGGGAAACATGTAGATGTTATTGAGAGCAAATAACATCGATTTTACTTCGTATCAACAACGGGGCTCAAACGTAAAAGAAGAGAAGGTTTAGAAAATTTTGGCATTTGAGAACGAGGCGTCGGGGCCCAAAACAACACCAGACAATGAGACATCAGAGTGCAAAAGTGTGGTGAAGATGCAGGAATGGGTACTGAGATATTGGAGAGTATCATGTAATGTAATACGGTAAGACAATTGCTTTTAGCCTTGGGATTGTCAAAACTACTGCAAATATATATATATACATACATATATATATATATATATATATATATATATATATATATATATATATATATATATTTTTTTTTTTTTTTTTTTTTTGCTTTGTCGCTGTCTCCCGCGTTTGCGAGATAGCGCAAGGAAACAGAAGAAAGAAATGGCCCAACCCACCCCCATACACATGTATATACATACGTCCACACACGCAAATATACATACCTACACAGCTTTCCATGGTTTACCCCAGACGCTTCACATGCCTTGATTCAATCCACTGACAGCACGTCAACCCCGGTATACCACATCGCTCCAATTCACTCTATTCCTTGCCCTCCTTTCACCCTCCTGCATGTTCAGGCCCCGATCACACAAAATCTTTTTCACTCCATCTTTCCACCTCCAATTTGGTCTCCCTCTTCTCCTCGTTCCCTCCAACTCCGACATATATATTCTCTTGGTCAATCTTTCCTCACTCATTCTCTCCATGTGCCCGAACCATTTCAATACACCCTCTTCTGCTCTCTCAACCACGCTCTTTTTATTTCCACACATCTCTCTTACCCTTACGTTACTTACTCGATCAAACCACCTCACACCACATATTGTCCTCAAACATCTCATTTCCAGCACATCCATCCTCCTGCGCACAACTCTATCCATAGCCCACGTCTCGCAACCATACAACATTGTTGGAACCACTATTCCTTCAAACATACCCATTTTTGCTTTCCGAGATAATGTTCTCGACTTCCACACATTCTTCAAGGCCCCCAGAATTTTCGCCCCCTCCCCCACCCTATGATCCACTTCCGCTTCCATTGTTCCATCCGCTGCCAGATCCACTCCCAGATATCTAAAACACTTCACTTCCTCCAGTTTTTCTCCATTCAAACTCACCTCCCAATTGACTTGATCCTCAAACCTACTGTACCTAATAACCTTGCTCTTATTCACATTTACACTTAACTTTCTTCTTTCACACACTTTACCAAACTCAGTCACCAGCTTCTGCAGTTTCTCACATGAATCAGCCACAAGCGCTGTATCATCAGCGAACAACAACTGACTCACTTCCCAAGCTCTCTCATCCCCAACAGACTTCATACTTGCCCCTCTTTCCAAAACTCTTGCATTCACCTACCTAACAACCCCATCCATAAACAAATTAAACAACCACGGAGACATCACACACCCCTGCAGCAAACCTACATTCACTGAGAACCAATCACTTTCCTCTCTTCCTACACGTACACATGCCATACATCCTCGATGAAAACTTTTCACTGCTTCTAACAACTTGCCTCCCACACCATATATTCTTAATACCTTCCACAGAGCATCTCTATCAACTCTATCATATGCCTTCTCCAGATCCATAAATGCTACATACAAATCCATTTGCTTTTCTAAGTATTTCTCACATACATTCTTCGAAGCAAACACCTGATCCACACATCCTCTACCACTTCTGAAACCACACTGCTCTTCCCCAATCTGATGCTCTGTACATGCCTTCACCCTCTCAATCAATATCCTCCCATATAATTTACCAGGAATACTCAACAAACTTATACCTCTGTAATTTGAGCACTCACTCTTATCCCCTTTGCCTTTGTACAATGGCACTATGCACGAATTCCGCCAATCCTCAGGCACCTCACCATGAGTCATACATACATTAAATAACCTTACCAACCAGTCAACAATACAGTCACCCCCTTTTTTCATAAATTCCACTGCAATACCATCCAAACCTGCTGCCTTGCCGGCTTTCATCTTCCGCAAAGCTTTTACTACCTCTTCTCTGTTTACCAAATCATCTTCCCTAACCCTCTCACTTTGGACACCATCTCGACCAAAACACCCTATATCTGCTACTCTATCATCAAACACATTCAACAAACCTTCAAAATACTCACTCCATCTCCTTCTCACATCACCACTACTTGTTATCACCTCCCCATTTGCGCCCTTCACTGAAGGTCCCATTTGCTCCCTTGTCTTACGCACTTTATTTACCTCCTTCCAGAACATCTTTTTATTCTCACTAAAATTTAATGATACTCTCTCACCCCAACTCTCATTTGCCCTTATTTTTCACCTCTTGCACCTTTCTCTTGACCTCCTGTCTCTTTCTTTTATACATCTCCCACTCAATTTCATTTTTTCCCTGCAAAAATCGTCCAAATGCCTCTTATTTCTCTTTCACTAATACTCTTACTTCTTCATCCACCACTCACTACCCTTTCTAATCAACACACCTCCCACTCTTCTCATGCCACAAGTATCTTTTGCGCAATCCATCACTGATTCCCTAAATACATCCCATTCGTCCCCCACTCCAATTACTTCCATTGTTCTCACCTTTTTCCATATATATATATATATATATATATGTATATATATATATATATATATATATATATATATATATATATATATATATATATATATATATATATATATACATATATATATATATATATATATATATATATATATATATATATATATATATATATATATATATATATATATATATATATATATACATTTTTTTTTTTTTTTTTCAAACTATTCGCCATTTCCCGCATGAGCGAGGTAGCGTTAAAAACAGAGGACTGGGCCTTTGAGGGAATACCCTCACCTGGCCCAATTCTCTGTTCCTTCTTTTGGAAAATTTAAAAAAACGAGAGGGGAGGATTTCCAGCCCCCCCCCCTCTCCCTCCCTTTTTAGTCGCCTTCTACGACACGCAGAGAATACGTAGGAGGTATTCTTTCTCCTCATTCACCAAGGATAATATATATATATATATATATATATATATATATATATATATATATATATATATATATATATATATATTATTTTTCTTTTTATATATATTATACTTTGTCGCTTTCTCCCGCGTTTGCGAGGTAGCGCAAGGAAACAGACGAAAGAAATGGCCCACCCCCCCCCCCCCCCCCCATACACATGTATATACATACGTCCACACACGCAAATATACATACCTACACAGCTTTCCATGGTTTACCCCAGACGCTTCACATGCTTTGATTCAATCCACTGACAGCACGTCAACCCCGGTATACCACATCGCTCCAATTCACTCTATTCCTTGCCCTCCTTTCACCCTCCTGCATGTTCAGGCCCCGATCACACAAAATCTTTTTCACTCCATCTTTCCACCTCAAATTTGGTCTCCCTCTTCTCCTCGTTCCCTCCATCTCCGACACATATATCCTCTTGGTCAATCTTTCCTCACTCATTCTCTCCATGTGCCCAAACCACTTCAAAACACCCTCTTCTGCTCTCTCAACCACGCTCTTTTTATTTCCACACATCTCTCTTACCCTTACGTTACTCACTCGATCAAACCACCTCACACCACACATTGTCCTCAAACATCTCATTTCCAGCACATCCATCCTCCTGCGCACTACTCTATCCATAGCCCACGCCTCGCAACCATACAACATTGTTCGAACCACTATTCCTTCAAACATACCCATTTTTGCTTTCCGAGATAATGTTCTCGACTTCCACACATTCTTCAAGGCCCCCAGAATTTTTGCCCCCTCCCCCACCCTATGATCCACTTCCGCTTCCATGGTTCCATCCGCTGACAGATCCACTCCCAGATGTCTAAAACACTTCACTTCCTCCAGTTTTTCTCCATTCAAACTCAACTCCCAATTGACTTGACCCTCAACCCTATTGTACCTAATAACCTTGCTCTTATTCACATTTACTCTTAACTTTCTTCTTCCACACACTTTAACAAACTTAGTCACCAGCTTCTGCAGTTTCTCACATGAATCAGCCACCAGCGCTGTATCATCAGCGAACAACAACTGACTCACTTCCCAAGCTCTCTCATCCCCAACAGACTTCATACTTGCCCATCTTTCCAAAACTCTTGCATTTACCTCCCTAACAACCCCATCCATAAACAAATTAAACAACCATGGAGACATCACACACCCCTGCCGCAAACCTACATTCACTGATAACCTATCACTTTCCTCTCTTCCTACACGTACACATGCCTTACATCCTCGATAAAAACTTTTCACTGCTTCTAACAACTTTCCTCCCACACCATATATTCTTAATACCTTCCACAGAGCATCTCTATCAACTCTATCATATGCCTTCTCCAGATCCATAAATGCTACATACAAATCCATTTGCTTTTCTAAGTATTTCTCACATACATTCTTCAAAGCAAACACCTGATCCACACATCCTCTACCACTTCTGAAACCACACTGCTCTTCCCCAATCTGATGCTCTGTACATGCCTTCACCCTCTCAATCAATACCCTCCCATATAATTTACCAGGAATACTCAACAAACTTATACCTCTGTAATTTGAGCACTCACTCATATCCCCTTTGCCTTTGTACAATGGCACTATGCACGCATTCCGCCAATCCTCAGGCACCTCACCATGAGTCATACATACATTAAATAACCTTACCAACCAGTCAACAATACAGTCACCCCCTTTTTTAATAAATTCCACTGCAATACCATCCAAACCTGCTGCCTTGCCGGCTTTCATCTTCCGCAAAGCTTTCACTACCTCTTCTCTGTTTACCAAATCATTTTCCCTAACCCTCTCACTTTGCACACCACCTCGACCAAAACACCCTATATCTGCCACTCTATCATCAAACACATTCAACAAACCTTCAAAATACTCACTCCATCTCCTTCTCACATCACCACTACTTGTTATCACCTCCCCATTTGCGCCCTTCACTGAAGGTCCCATTTGCTCCCTTGTCTTACGCACTTTATTTACCTCCTTCCAGAACATCTTTTTATTCTCCCTAAAATTTAATGATACTCTCTCACCCCAACTCTCATTTGCCCTTTTTCTCACCTCTTGCACCTTTCTCTTGACCTCCTGTCTCTTTCTTTTATACATCTCCCACTCAATTGCATTTTTTCCCTGCAAAAATCGTCCAAATGCCTCTCTCTTCTCTTTCACTAATACTCTTACTTCTTCATCCCACCACTCACTACCCTTTCTAATCAACCCACCTCCCACTCTTCTCATGCCACAAGCATGTTTTGCGCAATCCATCACTGATTCCCTAAATACATCCCATTCCTCCCCCACTCCCCTTACTTCCATTGTTCTCACCTTTTTCCATTCTGTACTCAGTCTCTCCTGGTACTTCCTCACACAGGTCTCCTTCCCAAGCTCACTTACTCTCACCACCCTCTTCACCCCAACATTCTCTCTTCTTTTCTGAAAACCCATACAAATATTCACCTTTGCCTCCAGAAGATAATGATCAGACATCCCTCCAGTTGCACCTCTCAGCACATTAACATCCAAAAGTCTCTCTTTCGCACGCCTGTCAATTAACACGTAATCCAATAACGCTCTCTGGCCATCTCTCCTACTTACATAAGTATACTTATGTATATCTCGCTTTTTAAACCAGGTATTCCCAATCATCAGTCCTTTTTCAGCACATAAATCTACAAGCTCTACACCATTTCCATTTACAACACTGAACACCCCATGTATACCAATTATTCCCTCAACTGCCACATTACTCACCTTTGCATTCAAATCACCCAACACTATAACCCGGTCTCGTGCATCAAAACCACTAACACACTCATTCAGCTGCTCCCAAAACACTTGCCTCTCATGATCTTTCTTCTCATGCCCAGGTGCATATGCACCAATAATCACCCACCTCTCTCCATCAACTTTCAGTTTTACCCATATTAATCGAGAATTTACTTTCTTACATTCTATCACATACTCCCACAACTCCTGTTTCAGGAGTATTGCTACTCCTTCCCTTGCTCTTGTCCTCTCACTAACCCCTGACTTTACTCCCCAGACATTCCCAAACCACTCTTCCCCTTTACCCTTGAGCTTCGTTTCACTCAGAGCCAAAACATCCAGGTTCCTTTCCTCAAACATACTACCTATCTCTCCTTTTTTCACATCTTGGTTACATCCACACACATTTAGGCACCCCACTCTGAGCCTATCGAGGAGGATGAGCACTCCCCGCGTGACTCCTTCTTCTGTTTCCCATTTTAGAAAGTTAATACAAGGAGGGGAGGATTTCCGGCCCCCCGCTCCCGTCCCCTCTAGTCGCTTTCTACGACACGCGAGGAATACGTGGGAAGTATTCTTTCACCCCTATCCCCAGGGATAATATATATATATATATATATATATATATATATATACACATACACACACATACACACACACACGCACACACACACACACACACACACACACACACACGCACACACACACACACACACACACACACACACACACACACACACACACATACATATATATACATATGAAAAATGTAAGAAACAATTTAGAAAACTGGCCCCGCTGAGACAGCGTTCTCTCAGGTGCTCATTGGGCTTTGCTTAAGCCAATGGACCAGGGGATATCTATTTTCAAGGACCACTATTCATGGAGGGCATTTGCCAAGCTGGTGAAGGCTACAGATGATGACCAGATGACTGTGCAGAAAATGTTGGAAGTCCTTCAGTATCAGATATGCCATCACGCTCATCTGCCAGGCCTACAAGCTTATCACCAATAATCGCAGCTTCAGGTCATCAAGCAAGCCGCTCAGCAGATGACAATAGGACGCAGCGGAGGAAGGGCATTGCCTCCGATACCTGGTTATGTGTAGCCGGCAGAGTTCCACCCTTAGGAACGTAACCCATTGACGGCACTTTGGACAGGGAGTCTGGGACGAGGGTTGATGACACGTGGCTCCAGTTGTCTGTGTTCCGTCTCATCTTGCCTTATCAGTGTTATACTTCGCGATGTTGGGACCCTCCTCTTGACCGTTGACCACCGAGGGAGGGATGGAGGGCAGGAGGCCTTTCACACACACACTCTCCGTCCTTCTAAGGATACTCCTAGGACTGCTGTGGCATCCTCAGGACCACAAGGAAGACATAGAGCTGGCTCTCAGGACGGATGACGTAAGCAGGAAGCGACTGTCACAAACTAAACTTGTTTATAATTTTCCTCTTTTGATTATTATGATCTACTTTGCCTAGAGGGATTCGATGACGTATTCTTAGATCTATATATACATTGATTTTCCTTTCGTCTAAGAACTTTGTAGAATGGGTTCTGTTCTGTTCTATATATATACACTATAATATTGCCGTCACTGGCTTGTGGGAACCTTACAGTCGCGTTTTTAGGATCCGTGGGTTCGACACGTTATATACAGCTCGCTTAGACCGATTTCCTACGAGTTACGGGACGGAGAAGACCTCTTCATGTCATATATATATATATATATATATATATATATATATATATATATATATATATATATATATATTTTTTTTTTTTTTTTTTTTTTTGCCGCTGTCTCCCGCGTTTGCGAGGTTGCGCAAGGAAACAGACGAAAGAAATGGCCCAACCCACCCCCATACACATTTATATACATACGTCCACACATGCAAATATACATACCTACAAAGATTTCCATGGTTTACCCCAGACGCTTCACATGCCCTGATTCAACCCACTGACAGCACGTCAACCCCGGTATGTTCAGGCCCCGATCACACAAAATCTTTTTCACTCCATCTTTCCACCTCCAATTTGGTCTACCACTTCTCCTCGTTCCCTCCACCTCCGACACATATATCCTCTTGGTCAATCTTTCCTCACTCATTCTCTCCATGTGCCCAAACCATTTCAAAACACCCTCTTCTGCTTTCTCAACCACGCTCTTTTTATTTCCACACATCTCTCTTACCCTTACGTTACTTACTCGATCAAACCACCTCACGCCACACATTGTCCTCAAACATCTCATTTCCAGCACATCCATCCTAATTATTAGTGAAAGATAAGAGAGAGGAATTTGGACGATTTTTGCAGGGAAAAAATGCAATTGAGTGGGAGATGTATAAAAGAAAGAGACAGGAGGTCAAGAGAAAGGTGCAAGAGGTGAAAAAAAGGGCAAATGAGAGTTGGGGTGAGAGAGTATCATTAAATTTTAGGGAAAATAAAAAGATGTTCTGGAAGGAGGTAAATAAAGTGCGTAAGACAAGGGAGCAAATGGGAACTTCAGTGAAGGGCGCAAATGGGGAGGTGATAACAAGTAGTGGTGATGTGAGAAGGAGATAGAGTGAGTATTTTGAAGGTTTGTTGAATGTGTTTGATGATAGAGTGGCAGATATAGGGTGTTTTGGTCGAGGTGGTGTGCAAAGTGAGAGGGTTAGGGAAAATGATTTGGTAAACAGAGAAGAGGTAGTGAAAGCTTTGCGGAAAATGAAAGCCGGCAAGGCAGCGGGTTTGGATGGTATTGCAGTGGAATTTATGAAAAAAGGGGGTGACTGTATTGTTGACTGGTTGGTAAGTTATTTAATGTATGTATGACTCATGGTGAGGTGCCTGAGGATTGGCGGAATGCGTGCATAGTGCCATTGTACAAAGGCAAAGGGGATAAGAGTGAGTGCTCAAATTACAGAGGTATAAGTTTGTTGAGTATTCCTGGTAAATTATATGGGAGGGTATTGATTGAGAGGGTGAAGGCATGTACAGAGCATCAGATTGGGGAAGAGCAGTGTGGTTTCAGAAGTGGTAGAGGATGTGTGGATCAGGTGTTTGCTTTGAAGAATGTATGTGAGAAATACTTAGAAAAGCAAATGGATTTGTGTGTAGCATTTATGGATCTGGAGAAGGCATATGATAGAGTTGATAGAGATGCTCTGTGGAAGGTATTAAGAATATATGGTGTGGGAGGAAAGTTGTTAGAAGCAGTGAAAAGTTTTTATCGAGGATGTAAGGCATGTGTACGTGTAGGAAGAGAGAAAAGTGATTGGTTCTCAGTGAATGTAGGTTTGCGGCAGGGGCGTGTGATGTCTCCATGGTTGTTTAATTTGTTTATGGATGGGGTTGTTAGGGAGGTAAATGCAAGAGTTTTGGAAAGAGGGGAAAGTATGAAGTCTGGTGGGGATGAGAGAGCTTGGGAAGTGAGTCAGTTGTTGTTCGCTGATAATACAGCACTGGTGGCTGATTCATGTGAGAAACTGCAGAAGCTGGTGACTGAGTTTGGTAAAGTGTGTGGAAGAAGAAAGTTTAGAGTAAATATGAATAAGAGCAAGGTTATTAGGTACAGTAGGGTTGAGGGTCAAGTCAATTGGGAGGTGAGTTTGAATGGAGAAAAACTGGAGGAAGTGAAGTGTTTTAGGTATCTGGGAGTGGATCTGGCAGCGGATGGAAACATGGAAGCGCAAGTGGATCATAGGGTGGGGGAGGGGGTGAAAATTCTGGGGGTATTGAAGAATGTGTGGAAGTCGAGAACATTATCTCGGAAAGCAAAAATGGGTATGTTTGAAGGAATAGTGGTTCGAACAATGTTGTATGGTTGCGAGGCGTGGGCTATGGATAGTTGTGCGCAGGAGGATGGATGTGCTGGAAATGAGAAGTTTGAGGACAATGTGTGGTGTGAGGTGGTTTGATCGAGAGAGTAACGAAAGGGTAAGAGAGATGTGTGGAAATAAAAAGAGCGTGGTTGAGAGAGCAGAAGAGGGTGTTTTGAAGTGGTTTGGGCACATGGAGAGAATGGGTGAGGAAAGATTGACCAAGAGGATATATGTGTCGGAGGTGGAGGGAACGAGGAGAAGAGGGAGACCAAATTGGAGGTGGAAAGATGGAGTGAAAAAGATTTTGTGTGATCGGGGCCTGAACGTGCAGGAGGGTGAAAGAAGGGTAAGGAATAGAGTGAATTGGAGCGATGTGGTATACCGGGGTTGACGTGTTGTCAGCGGATTGAATCAAGGCATGTGAAGCGTCTGGGGTAAACCATGGAAAGCTGTGTAGGTATGTATATTTGCGTGTGTGGACGTCTGTATATACATGTGTATTGGGGGGGGGGGTTGGGACATTTCTTTCGTTTGTTTCCTTGCGCTACCTCGCAAACGCGGGAGACAGCGACAAAGTATAATAAAAAAAAAATATATATATATTTTTTTTTTTCTTTGTCTGCCGCGTTTGCGAGGTAGCGCAAGGAAACAGACGAAAGAAATGGCCCAACCCACCCCCATAAACATGTATATACATACGTCCACACAAGTAAATATATATACCTACACAGCTTTCCATGGTTTACCCCATACGTTCAAGTGCCTTGATTCAATCCACTGACAGCACGTCAACCCCGGTATACCATATCGCTCCAATTCACTCTATTCCTTGCCCTCCTTTCACCCTCCTGCATGTTCAGGCCCCGATCACACAAAATCTTTTTCACTTCATCTTTCCACCTCAAATTTGGCCTCCCTCTTCTCCTCGTTCCCTCCACCTCCGACACATATATCCTCTTGGTCAATATTTCCTCACTCATTCTCTCCATTTGCCCAAACCATTTCAAAACACCCTCTTCTGCTCTCTCAACCATTCTCTTTTTATTTCCACACATCACTCTTACCCTTACGTTACTTACTCGATCAAACCACCTCACACCACACATTGTCCTCAAACATCTCATTTTCAGCACATCCATCCTCCTGCGCACAACTCTATCCATAGCCCACGCCTCGCAACCATACAACATTGTTGGAACCACTATTCCTTCAAACATACGCATTTTTGCTTTCCGAGATAATGTTCTCGACTTCCACACATTCTTGAAAGCTCCCAGAATTTTCGCTCCCTCCCCCACCCTATGATCAACTTCCGCTTCCATGGTTCCATCCGCTGCCAGATCCACTCCCAGATATCTAAAACACTTCACTTCCTCCAGTTTTTCTCCATTCAAACTCACCTCCCAATTGACTTGACCCTCAACCCTACTGTACCTAATAACCTTGCTCTTATTCACATTTACTCTTAACTTTCTTCTTTCACACACTTTACCAAACTCAGTCACCAGCTTCTGCAGTTCTCACATGAATCAGCCACCAGCGCTGTATCATCAGCGAAAAGCAACTGACTCACTTCCCAAGCTCTCTCATCCCCAACAGACTTCATACTTGCACCTCTTTCCAAAACTCTTGCATTCACCTCCCTAACAACCCCATCCATAAACAAATTAAACAACCATGGAGACATCACACACCCCTGCCGCAAACCTACATTCACTGAGAACCAATCACTTTCCTCTCTTCCTACATGTACACATGCCTTACATCCTCGATAAAAACTTTTCACTGCTTCTAACAACTTTCCTCCCACACCATATATTCTTAATACCTTCTACAGAGCATCTTTATCAACTCTATCATATGCCTTCTCCAGATCCATAAATACTACATACAAATCCATTTGCTTTTCTAAGTATTTCTCACATACATTCTTCAAAGCAAACACCTGATCCACACATCCTCTACCACTTCTGAAACCACACTGCTCTTCCCCAATCTGATGCTCTGTACATGCCTTCACCCTCTCAATCAATACCGTCCCATATAATTTACCAGGAATACTCAACAAACTTATATCTCTGTAATTTAAGCACTCACTCTTATCCCCTTTGCCTTTGTACAATGGCTCAATGCACGCATTCCGCCAATCCTCAGGCACCTCACCATGAGTCATACATACATTAAATAACCTTACCAACCAGTCAACAATACAGTCACCCCCTTTTTTAATAAATTCCACTGCAATACCATCCAAACCCGCTGCCTTGCCGGCTTTCATCTTCCGCAAAGCTTTTACTACCTCTTCTCTGTTTACCAAATCATTTTCCCTAACCCTCTCACTTTGCACACCACCTCGACCAAAACACCCTATATCTGCCACTCTATCATCAAACACATTCAACAAACCTTCAAAATACTCACTCCATCTCCTTCTCACATCACCATTACTTGTTATCACCTCCCCATTTGCGCCCTTCACTGAAGTTCCCATTTGCTCCCTTGTCTTACGCACTTTATTTACCTCCTTCCAGAACATCTTTTTATCATCCCTAAAATTTAATGATACTCTCTCACCCCAACTCTCATTTGCCCTTTTTTTCACCTCTTGCACCTTTCTCTTGACCTCCTGTCTCTTTCTTTTATACATCTCCCATTCAATTGAATTTTTTCCCTGCAAAAATCGTCCAAATGCCTCTCTCTTCTCTTTCACTAATACTCTTACTTCTTCACCCCACCACTCACTACCCTTTCTAATCAACCGACCTCCCACTCTTCTCATGCCACAAGCATGTTTTGCGCAATCCATCACTGATTCCCTAAATACATCCCATTCCTTCCCCACTCCCCTTACTTCCATTGTTCTCACCTATTTCCATTCTGTACTCAGTCTCTCCTGGTACTTCCTCACACAAGTCTCCTTCCCAAGCTCACTTACTCTCACCACCCTCTTCACCCCAACATTCAGTCTTCTTTTCTGAAAACCCATACAAATCTTCACCTTAGCCTCCAGAGGATAATGATCAGACATCCCACCAGTTGCACCTCTCAGCACATTAACATCCAAAAGTCTCTCTTTCGCGCGCCTGTCAATTAACACATAATCCAATAACGCTCTCTGGCCATCTCTCCTACTTACATATATATATATATATATATATATATATATATATATATATATATATATATATCTTTCTTTTCTTTTAAACTATCCGCCATTTCCCGCGTTAGCGAGGTAGCGTTAAGAACAGAGGACTGGGCCTTTTTTGGAATATCCTCACCTGGCCCCCTCTGTTCCTTCTTTTGGAAAATTAAAAAAAAAAAAAACGAGACGGGAGGATTTCCAGCCCCCCGCTCCTATATATATATATATATATATATATATATATATATATATATATATATATATATATATATATATATATATATATATATATATATATATATATATATATATATATATATATATATATAAATATATATATATATATATATATATATATATATATATATATATATATATTTTCTTTTTTTTTTTTATACTTTGTCGCTGTCTCCCGCGTTTGCGAGGTAGCGCAAGGAAACAGACGAAAGAAATGGCCCAACCCCCCCCATACACATGTACATACACACGTCCACACACGCAAATATACATACCTACACAGCTTTCCATGGTTTACCCCGGACGCTTCACATGCCTTGATTCAATCCACTGGCAGCACGTCAACCCCTGTATACCACATCGCTCCAATTCACTCTATTCCTTGCCCTCCTTTCACCCTCCTGCATGTTCAGACCCCGATCAAACAAAATCCTTTTCACTCCATCTTTCCACCTCCAATTTGGTCTCCCTCTTCTCCTCGTTGCCTCCACCTCCGACACATATATCCTCTTGATCAATCTTTCCTCACTCATTCTCTCCATGTGCCCAAACCATTTCAAAACACCCTCTTCTGCTCTCTCAACCACGCTCTTTTTATTTCCACACATATCTCTTACCCTTACGTTACTTACTCGATCAAACAACCTCACACCACACATTGTCCTCGAACATCTCATTTCCAGCACATCCATCCTCCTGCGCACAACTCTATCCATAGCCCACGCCTCGCAACCATACAACATTGTTGGAACTACTATTCCTTCAAACATACCCATTTTTGCTTTCCGGGATAATGTTCTCGACTTCCACACATTTTTCAAGGCTCCCAAAATTTTCGCCCCCTCCCCCACCCTATGATCCACTTCCGCTTCCATGGTTCCATCCGCTGACAGATCCACTCCCAGATATCTAAAACACTTCACTTCCTCCAGGTTTTCTCCATTCAAACTCACCTCCCAATTGACTTGACCCTCAACCCTACTGTACCTAATAACCTTGCTCTTATTCACATTTACTCTTAACTTTCTTCTTCCACACACTTTACCAAACTCCGTCACCAGCTTCTGCAGTTTCTCACATGAATCCGCCACCAGCGCTGTATCATCAGCGAACAACAACTGACTCACTTCCCAAGCTCTCTCATCCCCAACAGACTTCATACTTGCCCTTCTTTCCAAGACTCTTGCATTTACCTTCCTAACAACCCCATCCATAAACAAATTAAACAACCATGGAGACATCACACACCCCTGCCGCAAACCTACATTCACTGAGAACCAATCACTTTCCTCTCTTCCTACACGTACACATGCCTTACATCCTCGATAAAAACTTTTCACTGCTTCTAACAACTTGCCTCCCACACCATATATTCTTAATACCTTCCACAGAGCATCTCTATCAACTCTATCATATGCCATCTACAGATCCATAAATGCTACATACAAATCCATTTGCTTTTCTAAGTATTTCTCGCATACATTCTTCAAAGCAAACACCTGATCCACACATCCTCTACCACTTTTGAAACCACACTGCTCTTCCCCAATCTGATGCTCTGTACATGCCTTCACCCTCTCAATCAATACTCTCCCATATAATTTACCAGGAATACTCAACAAACTTATACCTCTGTAATTTGAGCACTCACTCTTATCCCCTTTGCCTTTGTACAATGGCACTATGCACGCATTCCGCCAATCCTCAGGCACCTCACCATGAGTCATACATACATTAAATAACCTTACCAACCAGTCAACAATACAGTCACTCCCTTTTTTAATAAATTCCACTGCAATACCATCCAAACCTGCTGCCTTGCCGGCTTTCATCTTCCGCAAAGCTTTTACTACCTCCTCTCTGTTTACCAAATCATTTTCCCTAACCCTCTCACTTTGCTCACCACCTCGACCCAAACACCCTATATCTGCCACTCTGTCATGAGACACATTCAACAAACCTTCAAAATACTCATTCCATCTCCTTCTCACATCACCACTACTTGTTATCACCTCCCCATTTACGCCCTTCACTGAAGTTCACATTTGCTCCCTTGTCTTACGCACCCTATTTACCTCCTTCCAGAACATCTTTTTATTCTCCCTAAAATTTACTGTTAGTCTCTCACCCCAACTCTCATTTGCCCTTTTTTTCACCTCTTGCACCTTTCTCTTGACCTCCTGTCTCTTTCTTTTATACTTCTCCCACTCAATTGCATTTTTTCCCTGCAAAAATCGTCGAAATGCCTCTCTCTTCTCTTTCACAAATACTCTTACTTCTTCATCCCACCACTCACTACCCTTTCTAAACAGCCCACCTCCCACTCTTCTCATGCCACAAGCATCTTTTGCGCAATCCATCACTGATTCCCTAAATACATCCCATTCCTCACCCACTCCCCTTACTTCCATTGTTCTCACCTTTTTCCATTCTGTACACAGTCTCTCCTGATACTTCTTCACACAGGTCTCCTTCCCAAGCTCACTTACTCTCACCACCTTCTTCACCCCAACATTCACTCTTCTTTTCTTATATATATATATATATATATATATATATCTATCCCTGGGGATAGGGGAGAAAGAATACTTCCCACGTATTCCCTCCGTGTCGTAGAAGGCGACTAAAAGTGGAGGGAGCGGGGGGCTGGAAATCTTCCCCTCTCGTTTTTTAATTTTCCAAAACAAGGAACAGAGAAGGGGGCCAGGTGAGGATATTCCCTCCAAGGCCCAGTCCTCTGTTCTTAACGCTACCTCGCTAACGCGGGAAATGGCGAATAGTTTGGAGGAGGAGGAGGAGGATATATATATATATATATATATATATATATATATATATATATATATATATATATATATATATATATATATATATGTATATATATATATATATATATATATATATATATATATATATATATATATATACATATATATATATATATATATATATATATATATATATATATGTATATATATATATATATATATATATATATATATATATATATATATATATATATATATATATATATATATACATATATATATATATATATTTATATACATATATATATATATATATATATATATATATATATATATATATATATATATATATATATATATATATATATATATATATATATATATATATATATATATATATATATATATATATATGTATATAAATATATATATATATATATATATATATATATATATATATATATATATATATATATATATATATATATATATATATATATATATATATATATATATATATATATATATATATATATATATATATATATATATATATATATATATATATATATATACATATATATATATATACATATGTTTTGAAATGGTTTGGGCACATGGAGAGAATGAGTGAGGAAAGATTGACCAAGAGGATATATGTGTCGGAGGTGAAGGGAACAAGGAGAAGTGGGAGACCAAATTGGAGGTGGAAAGATGGAGTGAAAAAAATTTTGTGTGATGTTGGCCTGAACATGCAGGAGGGTGAAAGGAGGGCAAGGAATAAAGTGAATTTGATCGATGTGGTATACCGCGTCTGACGTGCTATCAGTGGATTGAATCAGGGCATGTGAAGCGTCTGGGGTAAACCATGGAAAGTTGTGTGGGGCCTTAATGTGGAAAGGGAGATGTGGTTTCGGGCATTATTGCATGACAGGTAGAGACTGAGTGTGAACGAATGGGGCCTTTGTTGTCTTTTCCTAGTGCTACCTCGCACACTTGAGGGGGGAGGGGGATGGTATTCCATGTGTGGCGAGGTGGCGATGGGAAAGAATAAAGGCAGACAGGGTGAATTGTGTGCTTGGGTATATATGTATGTGTCTGTGTGTGTATATATATGTGTACATTGAGATGTATAGGTATGTATATTTGCGTGTGTGGACGTGTATGTATATACATTGTGTATTGGGGGTGGGTTGGGCCATTTCATTCGTCTGTTCCTTGCGCTACCTTGCAAACGCGGGAGACAGCGACAAAGCAAAGTAAATATAAATAAATAATATATATATATATAATATATAATATATATATATATATATATAATATATATATATATATATATTTCTTTTTTTTTTTTTTTGCTTTGTCGCGTAAATATAAATAAATAATATATATATATAATATATAATATATATATATATATATATATATAATATATATATATATATATTCTTTTTTTCTTTTTTTTTTTTTTCTTTGTCGCTGTCTCCCGCGTTTGCGAGGTAGCGCAAGGAAACAGACGAAAGAAATGGCCCAACCCACCCCCATACACATGTATATACATACGTCCACACACGCAAATATACATACCTACAAAGCTTTCCATGGTTTACCCCTGACGCTTCACATGCCTTGATTCAATCCACTGACAGCACGTCAACCCCGGTATACCATATCGCTCCAATTCACTCTATTCCTTGCCCTCCTTTCACCCTCCTGCATGTTCAGGCCCCGATCACACAAAATCTTTTTCACTCCATCTTTCCACCTCCAATTTGGTCTCCCTCTTCTCCGCGTTCCCTCCACCTCCGACACGTATATCCTCTTGGTCAATCTTTCCTCACTCATTCTCTCCATGTGACCAAACCATTTCAGAACACCCTCTTCTGCTCTCTCAACCACGCTCTTTTTATTTCCACACATCTCTCTTACCCTTACGTTACTTACTCGATCAAACCACCTCACACCACACATTGTCCTCAAACATCTCATTTCCAGCACATCCATCCTCCTGCGCACAACTCTATCCATAGTCCAAGCCTCGCAACCATACAACATTGTTGGAACCACTATTCCTTCAAACATACGCATTTTTGCTTTCCGAGATAATGTTCTCGACTTCCACACATTCTTCAAGGCTCCCAGAATTTTCGCCCCCTCCCCCACCCTATGATCCACTTCCGCTTCCATGGTTCCATCCGCTGCCAGATCCACTCCCAGATATCTAAAACACTTTACTTCCTCCAGTTTTTCTCCATTCAAACTCACCTCCCAATTGACTTGACACTCAACCCTACTGTACCTAATAACCTTGCTCTTATTCATATATATATATATATATATATATATATATATATATATATATATATATATACATATATATATATATATATATATATATATATATATATATATATATATATATATATATATATATTTTTTTTTTTTTTTATTTTTTTTTTCAAACTATTTGCCATTTCCCGCGTTAGCGAGGTAGCGTTAAGAAGAGAGGACTGGGCCTTTGGGGGAATATCCTCACCTGGCCCCCTTCTCTGTTCCTTCTTTTGAAAAAAAAAAAAAAAAATGAGAGAGGGGAGGATTTCCAGCCCCCCGCTCCACCCCCATTTAGTCGCCTCCTACGACACGAAGGGAATATATATATATATATATACATATATATGTATATATATATATATATATATATATATATATATATATATATATATATATATATATATATATATATATATATATATATATATATATATATATATATATATATATATATATATATATTTATATAGGTAGGTAAAGATAGGTAGTACGTTTGAGGAAAAGAACATAGATGTTTTGGCTCTGAGTGAAACGAAGCTCAAGGGCAAAAGGGAAGAGTGGTTTGGGAATGTCTTGCGAGTAAAGTCAGGAGTTAGTGAGAGGACAAGAGCAAGGGAAAGAGTAGCACTCCTCCTGAAACAAGATGGTGGGGATATGTGAGAGAGTGTAAGAAAGCAAACTTTAGATTGATATGGTTAAAACTGAAAGTTGATGGAGAGAGATGGGTGATTGGTGCATATGCACCTGGACATGAGAAGAAAGATCATGAGAGGCAAGTGTTCCGGGAGCAGCTGAATGAGTGTATTAGTGGTTTTCATGCACGAGACTGGTTTATAGTGATGGGTGATTTGAATGCAAAAGTGAGTAATGTGGCAGTTGAGGGAGTAATTGGTATACATGGGATGTTCAGTGTTGTAAATGGAAATGATGAAGAGCTTGTATGTTTATGTGCTGAAAAATGACTGGTGATTGGGAATACCTGGTTTAAAAAGAGAAATATACATAAGTATATGTATAAGTAGGAGAGACAGCCATAGAGAGTTATTGGATTACGTGTTAATTGATAGGCGCGCAAAGGAGAGACTTTTCGATGTTAATGTGCTGCGAGGTGCAACTGGAGGGATGTCTGATCATTATCTTGTGGAGGCGAACGTGAAGATTTGTAGAGGTTTTGAGAAAAGAAGAGAGAATGTTGGGGTGAAGAGAGTGGTGAGATTAAGTGAGATTGGGAAGGCGACTAGTGTGAGGAAGTACCAAGAAAGACTGAGAACAGAATGGAAAAAGGTGAGAAGAAATGAGGTAAGGGGAGTGGGGGAGGAATGGGGTGTATTTAGGGAAGCAGTGATTGCTTGCGCAAAAGATGCTTGTGGCATGAGAAGCGTGGGAAGTGGACAGATTAGAAAGGGTAGTGAGTGGTGGGATGAAGAAGTAAGATTATTAGTGAAAGAGAAGAGAGAGGCATTTGGACGATTTTTGCAGGGAAATAACGCAAATGAGTGGGAGGTGTATAAAAGAAAGAGGCAGGAGGTGAAGGGAAAGGAGCAAGAGGTGAAAAAGAGAGCAAATGAGAGTTGGGGTGAGAGAGTATCATTAAATTTTAGGGAGAATAAAAAGATGTTTAGGAAGGAGGTAAATAAAGTGCGTAAGACAAGGGAACAAATGGGAACATCAGTGAAGGGGAGCTAATGTGGAGGTGATAATAGGTAGTGGTGATGTGAGAAGGAGATGGAGCGAGTATTTTGAAGTTTGCTGAATGTGTTTGATGATAGAGTTGCAGATAT
Source organism: Panulirus ornatus (assembly GCF_036320965.1). Lineage (NCBI taxonomy): Eukaryota > Metazoa > Arthropoda > Malacostraca > Decapoda > Palinuridae > Panulirus > Panulirus ornatus. The sequence goes on along the minus strand of NC_092237.1, from coordinate 26,693,902 downwards.
AGGGTGTTTTGGTCGAGGTGGTGTGCAAAGGTAGAGGGTTAAGGAAAATGATTTGGTAAACAGAGAAGAGGTAGTAAAAAGTTTGCTGAAGATGAATGCCGGCAAGGCATCGGATCTGGATGGTATTGCAGTGGAATATATCAAAAAAGGGGGTGACTATATTGTTGACTGGTTGGTAAGGTTATTTAATGTATGTATGATTCAAGGTGAATTGCCTGAGAATTGGCGAAATGTTTGAAAAGTGCCTTTGTACAAAGGCAAATGGGATAAGAGTGAGTGCTTAAATTACAGAGGTATAAGTTTGTTAAGTATTCCTGGTAAACTATATGGGAGGGTATTGACTGAGAGGGTGAAGGAATGTACAAAGCATCAGATTGGGGATGAGCAGTGTGGTTTCAGAAGTGGTAGAGGATATGTGGATCAGGTGTTTGCTCTGAAGAAATACTTAGAAATACTTAGAAAAGCAAATGAACTTGTATGTAGCATTTATGGATCTGGAGAAGGCATATGATAGAGTTAATAGAGATGCTCTGTGGAAGGTATTAAGAATATATGATGTGGGAGACAAGTTGTCAGAAGCAGTGAAAAAGTTTTCATCGAGGATGCAAGGTATGTGTACGTGTAGGATGAGAGGAAAGTGATTGGTTTTCAGTGAATGTAGGTTTGCGACAACGGAGTGTGATGTCTCCATGGTTGTTTAATTTGTTTATGGATGGGGTTGTTAGGGAGGTGAATGCAAAAGTTTTGGAAAGAGGGGGAAGTATGCAGTCTGTTGTGGATGAGAGAGCTTGGGAAGTGAGTCAGTTGTTGTTCGCTGATGATACAGCGCTGGTGGCTGATTCATGTAAGAAACTGCAGAAGCTTGTGACTGAGTTTGGTATAGTGTGTGAAAGAAGAAAGTTGAGAGTACATGTGAATAAGTGCAAGGTTATTATGTACAGTAGGGTTCAGGGTCAAGCTAACTGGGAGGTAAGTTTGAATGGAGAAAAACTGGAGGAGGTGAAGTGTTTATATATCTGGATATCTGGAAGTGGTTTTGGCAGCGGACGGAACCATGGAAGCGGAAGTGAATCATAGGGTGGGGCTGTGGCGAAAATTCTGGGGGCTTTGAAGAATGTGTGGAAAGTCGAGAACATTATCTCGGAAAGCAAAAATGTGTATGTATGAAGGAAGAGTGGTTCCAACAATGTTATATGGTTGCGAGGCGCGGGCTATATAGAGAGTTGTGCACGGGAGGGTGGATGTGCCGGAAATGAGATGTTTTAGGACAATATGTGGTGTGAGGTGGTTTGATCGAGTAAGTAACGTAAGGGTAAGAGAGATATGTGGAAATAAAAAGAGCGTGGTTGAGAGAGCAGAAGAGTGTGTTTTGAAATGGTTTAGTCACATAGAGAGAATGAGCGAGGAAAGATTGACAAAGAGGATATATGTGTCAGAGGTGGAGGGAACGAGGAGAAGTGGGAGACCAAACTGGAGGTGGAAAGATGGAGTGAAAAAGATTTTGAGTGATCGGGGCCAGAACATGCACGAAGGTGAAAGGCGTGGATGCAATAGAGTGAATTGGAACGATGTGGTATATCGGGGTCGACGTGCAGTCAATGGATTGAAACAGGGCATGTGAAGCGTCTGGGATAAACCATGGAAAGCTCTGTGGTGCCTGGATGTGGAAAGTGAGCTGTGGTTTCGGTGCATTATTACATGACAGCTAGAGACTGAGTGTGGACGAATGGAGCCTTTGTTGTCTTTTGCTAGTGCTACCTCGCACGCATGAGGGGGGAGGGAGTAGTTATTTCGTGTGGCGAGGTGGTGATGGGAATGAATAAAGGCAGACGGTATGAATTATGTACATGTGTATATATGTATATGTCTGTGTGTGTATATTTATGTATACGTTGAGATGTATAAGTATGTATATTTGCGTGTATGGACGTGTATGTATATACATGTGTATGTGGGTGGGTTGGGCCATTATTTTGTCTGTTTCCTTGTGCTACCTCGCTAACGTGCGTGACAGCGACAAAGCAAATTAAATAGATATAAATAAATTATATATCATATATATATATATATATATATATATATATATATATATATATATATATATATATATATATAAATTATATATCATATATATATATATATATATATATATATATATATATATATATATATATATATATATATATATATATATATATATATATATAAATATATATTTCTCTTTTATGCTTCGTCGATGTCTCCCGAGTTAGCGAGGTAGCGCCAGGAAACCTAGCCACACACACATCTATTTACACACACGTCCACACACGCACAAATACATACCTATAAACCTCAACGTATACATGTATATAAACACACAGACATATACATATATACACATGTACGTAATTCATACTGTCTGCCCTTATTCATTCTTGTCGCCACCCCGCCACACATGAAATGAACAACCCTCCTCCCACCACATGTGCGCGAGGTAGCGCTAGGAAAAGAAAACAAAGGCCACATTCGTTCACACTCAGTCTCTAGCTGTTATGTATAATGCACCGAAATCACAGCTGCCTTTACAGATTCAGGCTCCACAAAACTTTCCTTGGTTTACCCCAAACGCTTCACATGCCCTGGTTCAATCCATTGACAATACGTCGACTCCTGTACACCACATCACTCCAATTCACTCTATTTCTTGCACGCCTTTCACCCTCCTGCTTGTCCAGGCCCCGATCACTCAAAATATCTTTAACCCCATCATTCCACACACAATTTGGTCTCCCACTTCTCGTTCCCTCCACCTCTGTCAAATATATCATCTCTCTCAATCTTTCCTCACTCATTCTCTCCATGTGACCAAACCCTTACAAAACAACCCCTTCTGCTCTCTCAACCATACTCTATTTGTTATCACACATCTCTCATACCATTTCATTACTTACTCGATCAAGCCACCTCACACCACAAATTGTCCTAAAACATCTCATTTCTGGCACATCCACCCTCCCGTGCACAACTCTATATAAAGCCCGCGCCTCGGAACCATATAACATTGTTGGAACCACTATTACTTCAGAGATACCCATTTTTCCTTTCCAAGATAATGTTCTCGACTTCCACACATTTTTCCACGCTTTCAGAACTTTCGCCCCCTCCCTTACCCTATGATTTACTTCCGCTTTCATGGTTCCATCCGCTGCGAAATCCACTCCCAGATATCTATAATACTTCACTTCCTCCAGACTTTCTCCATTTAAACTTACCTCCCAGTTGACTTGTCCTTCGACCATAATTTACCTAATAACCTTGCTCTTATTCACATTTACTCTCAGCTTTCTTCTTTCACACACTTTACCAAACTCAGTCACCAGCTTTTGCGGTTTCTCACCCGAATCAGCCACCAGCGCTGTATCATCAGCGAACAACAAATGACTCACTTCCCAAGTTCTCACACCCACAACTGACTGGATACTTGCCCCGCTTTCACCTTCCTAACAACCCTATCCATAAAGAAATCAAACAAATATGGAGA
>NC_092237.1:26683454-26690279 GCF_036320965.1 Panulirus ornatus | reverse complement strand
GTCAGTGGATTGAATCAGGGCATGTGAAGCGTCTGGGGTAAACCATGGAAAGCTGTGTAGTTATGTATATTTGCGTGTGTGGACTTATGTATATACATGTGTATTGGGTTGGGTTGGGCCATTTCTTTCGTCTGTCTCCTTGCGCTACCTCGCAAACGCGGGAGACAACTACAAAAATATATATATATATATATATATATATATGTATATATATATATATATATATATATATATATATATATATATATATATATATATATATATATATATATATATATATATATATATATATATATATATATATATATATATATATATATATATATATATATATATATATATATATATATATATATATATATATATATATATATATATATATATATATATATATATATATATGTACATATATATATATACGTCCCTGGGAATAGGGAAGAAATAATGCGTCCCACGTATTCCTCACGTGTTGTAGAAGGCGACTAAAGGGGACGGGAGCGGGGACTGGAAACCCTGCCATTCTTGTACTTTAACGTTCTGAAAGGGGAAACAGAAGAAGGAATCACGCGGGGAGTGCTCATCCTCCTCGAAAGCTCAGATTGGGGTGTCCAAATGTGTGTGGATGTAACCACGATGAAAAAAATTAGAGATAGGTAGTATGCTTGAGGAAAGGAACCAGGATGTTTTGGCTCTGAGTGAAAGAAAGCTCAAGGGTAAATGTCATGGGAGTAAAGACAAGGTTTAGTGAGAGGACAAGAGCAAGGAAAGAAGTAGTCACTGCTTCTGAGAAAAGAGTGGTGGGAGTATATGATAGAGTGAAAGAAAGTAAATTCTAGATTGATATAGGGAAACCTGAAAGTGGAAGGAAAGAGATGGGTGATTATTGGTGCATTTGCACCTGGGCATGAGAAGAAAGATCAGGGAGGCAAGTGTTTTGGGAGCAGCTGAGTGAGTATGTTAGTAGTTTTGATGCACGAGACTGAGTTATAGTGATGGGTGATTTGAATGCAAAGGTGAGTAATGTGGCAGTTGAGGGAATAATTGGTGTACATGGGGTGTTCAGAGTTGTAAATGGAAATGGTGAAGAGCTTGTAGATTTATGTGCTGAAAAAGGACTGGTGATTGGGAATACCTGGTTTAAAAAGAGAGATATACATAAGTATACATATATAAGTAGGAAAGATGGCCAGAGAGCGTTATTAGATTACGTGTTAATTGATAGGCGCGCGAAAGGGAGACTTTTAGATGTTAATGTGCTGAGAGGTCCAACTGGAGGGATGTTGATCATTATCTTGTGGAGGCGAAGTTGAAGATTTGTAGAAGTTTTCAGAAAAGAAGAGAGAAGGTTGAGGAGAAAAGACTGGTGAGAGTAAGTGAGCCTTGGAAGGATATTTGTGTGAGGAAGTACCAGGAGAAACTGAGTACGGAATGGGAAAAGATGAGAACAAAGGAGGTAAGGGGAGTGGGGGAGTAATGGGATGTATTTAGGGAAGCAGTGATGGCATGCGCAAAAGATGCTTGTGGCATGAGAAGCGTAGAAGGTGGGGAGATTCGAAAGGGTAGTGTGTGGTGGGATGAAGAAGTAAGATTATTAGCGAAAGAAAGATTTAGGCATTTGGAAGATTTTTGCAGGGAAATAATGTGAATGACTGGGAGATGTATAAAAGAAAGAGGCTGGACGTCAAGAGAAAGGTGCAAGAGGTGAATAAGAGGGCAAATGAGAGTTGGGGTGAGAGAGCATCATTAAATTTTAGGGAGAATGAAAATATGTTATGGAAGAGGTAAATAACGAGCGTAAGACAAGAGAAGAAATGGAACTTCAGTGATGAGGGGTAATGGGAAGGAGATAACAGGTAGTGGTGATGCGGGAAGGCGAGTGAGTGAGTATTTTGAAGATTCGTTGAATGTGTTTGATGATGGAGTGGCATATATAGGATGTTTTGGTCGATGTGGTGTGGAAAGTGAGAGGATTAGGAAGAATGATTTGGTAAAGGGAGAACAGGTAGTAAAAGCTTTGTGGAAGATGAAACCCGGCAAGGCAGCGGGTTTGGATGGTATTGTAATGGAATTTATAAAGAATTGGGTTGCTGTATTGTTGACTGGTTGGTAAGGTTATTAGTGTACGTATGAATCGTGGTGAGGTGTCGCAGTGTGGTTTCAAAAGTGGTAGACGATGTGTAGATCAGGTGATTGTTTTGAAGAATGTATTTGAGAAATAATTAGAAAAGCAAATTGATTCGTATGTAGCATTTATGGATCTGGTGAAGGCATATGACAGAGTTGATAGAGATGCTCTGTGGAAGGTATTAAGAATATATGGTGTGGGAGGCAAGTTGTTAGAAGGAGTGAAAAGTTTTTATCGAGGATGTAAGGCAACTGTTCGTGTAGGAAGAGAGGAAAGTGATTGGTTCTCAGTGAATGTTGGTTTGCGGCAGGAGTGCGTGATGTCTCCATGGTTGTTTAATATTTCATGGATTGGGTTGTTATGGAGGTGAATGCAAGAGTTTTGGAAAGAGGGGTAAGTATGCAGTCTGTTGTGGATGAGAGAGCTTGCAAAGTGATTCAGTTATTGCACGCTGATGATACAGCGCTGGTGGCTGATTCCGGTGAGAAACTGCAGGAGCTGGTGACTGAGTTTGGTAAAGTCTGTGAAAGAAGAAAGCTGAGAGTATATGTGAATAAGAGCAAGGTTATTAAGTACAGTAGTGTTGACGAACAAGTCAATTGGGAGGTACGTTTGAGTGGAGAAAAACCGGAGGAAGTGAAGTGTTTTATATATCTGGGAGTGGATGTGGCCGTCTATGGAACCATGGAAACGGAAGTGAATCATAGGGTGGGGAGGGGGCGAAAATTCTGGAAGCGTTGAAAAATGTGTGGAAGTCAAGAACGTTATCTTGAAAAACAAAAATGCGTAAGTTTGAAGGAATAGTGCTTCCAACAATGATATTTGGTTGCGAGGCATGGACTATAGATAGAGTTGTGCGAAGGAGGGTGGATGTGCTGGAAATGAGATGTTTGAGGACAATGTATGGTGTGAGGTGGTTTGATCGAGTAAGCATTGAAAGGGTAAGAGAGATGTGTGGTGGTAAAAAGAGTGTGGTTGAGAAAGCAGAAGAGGGTATTCTTAAATAGTTTGGTCAAATGGAGAGAATGAGTGAGGAAAGATTAACAAGGAGGATATATGTGTCAGAGGTAGAGGGAACGAGAAGTGGGAGACCAAATTGGAGGTGGAAAGATGGAGTGAAAAAGATTTTGCGTGATCGGGGCCTGAACACGAAGGAGGGTGAAAGGCGTGAAAGGAATAGAGTGAATTGGAACGATGTGGTATACCGGGGTCAATGGATTGAACCAGGGCTTGTGAAGCGTCTGGGATAAACCATGGAAAGTTTGTTGGGGCCTAGTTGTAGAAAGGGGGCTATAGTTTTGGTGCATTATACATGACAGCGAGAGACTGAGTGTGAATGAATGTGGCCTTTGTTGTCTTTTCCTAGCGGTACCTCGTGCTCATGCGGGGGTTGGGGGTTGTTATTTCATTATGTGTCGGGGTGACAACGGAAATGAATAAAGGCAGACAGTATAAGATATGGATATGTGTATATATGTCTATGTCTGTATGTGTATATGTATGTATACGTTGAGATGTATAGGTATGTATAAGTGCATGTGTGGACGTGTATGTATATGGATGTGTATTTGGTTGGGTTGGGCCATTCTTTCGTTTCCTTGCGCTACACATGTATATAATTCATACTGTCTGCCTTTATTCATTCCCAGCGCCACACCGCAACACATGAAATAAAAAAAAACCCTCCCTCCTCATGTGGGCGAGGTAGCACTTGGAAAGACAACAAAGGCCACATTCGTTTACACTCAGTCTCTAGCTATCATGTACTAATGCAATGAAACCACAGCTCCCTTTCCACATCCAGGCCCCAGAGAACTTTTCATGGTTCAATCCATTCATAGCACGTCGACCCCGATGTACCACATCGTTCCTATTCACTGTCTTCCTTGCACCCCTTTCACCCTCCTACATGTTCAGGCCACGATCGCTCAAAATCTTTTCACTCCATATTTCCACCTTCAATTTGGTCTCCCACTTCTCAATCGCTCCACCTCTGACACATATATTCTCTTGGTCAATCTTTCCTCACTCATTCTCTTCATGTGACCAAACCATTTCAAACACCCGTTTCTGCTCCCTCAACCACTCTTTTTATTACCACACATCTGTCTTACCCTATTATTACTTACCCGATCAAACCACCCCATACGACATATTGTCCTCAAACATCTCATTTCCAGCACATCCACCATCCTACGCAAATTTCAATATATAGCCCACGCCTCGCAACCATATAACTTTGTTGGAACCACTATTCCTTCAAACATACCCATTTTTGCTTTTCGAAATAATGTTCTCGATTCCACACATTCTAAAAGCCTCTCAGAAGTTTCGCCCCCTCCCCCATCATATGATTCACTTCGGCTTCCTTGCTTCCACCCGCTCTCAAATCCACTCCTAGATATCTAAAACAATTCACTTCCTCCAGCTTTTCTACATAAAACTTACCTCCCAAGTGACTTGTCTCTCAACCCTACTGTACTTAATAACCTTGCTCTTATTCATATTTACTCTCAGCTTTCATCTTTCACACACTTTACCAAACTCAGTCACCAGCTTTTGCAGTTTCTCACATGAATCAGCCACCAACGCTGTATCATCAGCGATAAATAACTGACTCACTTTCCAAGCTCTCTCATCCACAACAGACTGCATACTTGCCCATCTTTCCAAAACTCTTGCATTCACCTCCCTAACAACCCTATCCTTAAACAAATTTAAAAAAACATGGAGACATCACACACCCCTGCCGCAAACCTACATTCACTGGGAACCAATCACTCTCCTCTATTCCTACACGTACACATGCCTTACATCTTCGATAAAAACTTTTTACTCCTTCTAACAACCTGCTCAAACACCATATATTCTTAAATACCTTCCACAGAGCATCTCTGTCATCTTTATCATATGCCTTCTCCAGATCCATAAACGCTACATACAAATCCATTTCCTTTTCAAAGTATTTCTCACATATGTTCTTCAAAGCAAACACCTGATCCACACATCCTCTACCACTTCTGAAGCCACACTGCTCTTCCCCAATCTGATGCTCTGTACATGCCTTCACCCTCTCAATCAATACCCTCCCATACAATTTCCCAGGAATACTCAACAAACTTATACCTCTGTAATTTGAGCACTCACTTTTATCCCCTTTGCCTTTCTACAATGGCACTATGCAAGCAATACGCCAATCCTAAGGCACCTTACCATGAGTCATACATACATTTGATACCCTTACCAACCAGTCAACAATACAGTCACCCCATTCTTAATAAATTCCATTGCAATACCATCTAAACACGCTGCCTTGCCAGCTTTCTCATTCCGTAAAGCATTTACTACCTCTTCTCTGTTTACCAAATCATTCTCCCTAACCCTCTCACTTTGCAAGCCACCTCGAACAATAGACCTTATATCTGCCACTCTATCATCAAAATTATTACACAAACCTTCAAAATACTCACTCCATCTCCTTCTCACATCACCACTACTGGTTATCACCTTCCGATTAGCCCCCTTCACGGAAGTTCCTATTGATTCCCTTGTCTTGCGCACATTATTTCCCGCCTTCCAAAACATCTTATTCTCCCTAAAATCTAATGATACTCTCTTACCCCAACTCTCATTTGCCATCTTTTTCATCTCTTGCACCTTTCTATTGAACTCCTGCCTCTTTCATCTATAGATCTTCCAGTCATTTGCAGTATTTCCCTGCAAAAATCGTCCAAATACCTCTCTTTTCTTTCACTAACAATCTTACATCTTCATCCCACCACTCACTACCCTTTCTACTCTGCCCACCAACCATTCTTCTCATGCCACAACCATCTTTTGCACAAGCCATCATTGCTTCCCTAAATACATCCCATTCCTCCCCCACTATCCTTATGTCCTTTGTTCACACCTTTTTACGTTTTGTACGCAGTCTCTCCTGGTACTTCCTTATACAAGTTTCCTTCCCAAGCTCACTTACTCTCACCAGTCTCTTCACCCCATTATACTCTCTTTTTCTGAAAACCTCCACAAATCTTCACCTTCGCCTCCACAAGATAATGATCATACATCCCTCCATTTGCACCTCTCAGCACATTAACATCCAAAAGTCTCTCTTTCGCGCGCCTATCAATTAACATGTAATCCAAAAACGCTCTCTTGCCATCTCTCCTACTTACATACGTATACTTATGTATATCTCTCCTTTTAAACCAGGCATTGCCAATCACCAATCCTTTATCAGCACAAAAATCTACAAGCTCTTCAACATTTCCATTTACAACAATGAACACCCCATGTACACAAAATATTTCCTAATATGCCACATTACTCACCTTTCAATTCGAATCACCCATTACTATAACCCGGTCTAGTGCATTAAAAATGCTAAAACACTCACTCAGCTGCTCCCAAACCACTTGCCTCCCATAATCTTTCTTCTCACGCACAGGTGCATATGCACCAATGATCACCCATTTCTCTCCATCCACTTTCAGGTTTAACCATATCAATCTAGAATTTACTTTCTTACACTTTATCACTTACTACCACTAAACCTGTTTCAAGAGTACTGCTACTCCTTCCCTTGCTCTTGTCCTCTCATTAACCCCTGACTTTAATGCCAAGACATTTCCAAACCACTTCTCTCCTTTTCCTAAGAGCTTCGTTTCACTCAGAGCCAAAACATCCAGGTTCCTTTC
>NC_092237.1:26662913-26683354 GCF_036320965.1 Panulirus ornatus | reverse complement strand
CGCGAGGAATGCGTAGGAAGTATTCTTTCACCCCTATCCCCAGGGATAATATATGTATAATATATACATATAAATATACATACCCATACTACGCACATATACACACACACACACATAACATACTATAGAGTAACATATTAAAAATATAAGAATAATTTAGAAAACTGTAACTTCTAGCTTTAAATGAAATATGGTATGCATACATATAGAAATATATATATATATATATATATATATAAATATACTATAATATATATATATATAATATATATATATATATATATAATATATATATATATATATAGTATATATAATATATATATATATATATATATATATATATATATATATATATATATATATCTATATATATATATATATTAATATATAATATAGATATATTATATATATATATATATATATATATATATATATATATATATATATATATATATATATACACACATATATACGTGATGTCTGCCTTTATTTATTCCTATCGCCATCCCGCCACACATGAAATAACAACCCTCTCCTCCTCATGTGCGAGAGGTATCGCTAGGAAAAGACAAGAAAGGCCCCATTCGTTCACACTTAGTCTCTAGCTGTCATGTAATAATGCACCAAAACCATAGCTCCCTTTCCACATCCAAGCCCCACAGAGCTTTCCATGGTTTACCCCAGAGGCTTCATATACCCTGTTTCAATCCATTGACAGCACGTAGACCCCGGTATACCACATCGTTCCAACTCATTCTATTCCTTGTACGCCTTTCACCCTTTTGCATGTTCAAGCCTCGATCACTCAAAATCCTATTCACTCCATCTTTCCACCTCCAATTTGGTCTCCCACTTCTCCTCGGTCCCTTCAACTCTGACACGTATATCTTCGTCAATCTTCCCTCACTCATTCTCTCCATGTGACTAAACCATTTCAAAACACCCTCTTCTGCTCTCTCAGCTACACACTTTTTATTACCACACATCTCTCTTACCCTATTATTACTTACTCGATCAAACCACCTCACACCCCATATTTTCCTCAACCATCTCATCACCAGCAGATCCACAATCCTCCGCACAACTCTATATATAGCCCACGCCTCGCAACCATATAACATTGGTGGAACCACTATTCCTTGAAATATACCCATTTTTCCTTTCCGAGCTAATGTTCTAGACTTCCACACATTCTTCAATGCTCCGAGAACGTTCGCCCCATCCTTCATCTTATGATTTACTTCCGCTTCCATGGTTCCATCGGATGCCAAATCCACTTCTTGATATCTAAAACACTTCACTTCCTCCTGTTTTTCTCCATTCAAAACTATCTCCCAGTTGACTTGTCCCTCATCACTACTGTACTTAATAACCTTGCTCTTATTCACATTTACTCACAGCTTTCTCCTTTCACACACTTTACCAAACTCAGTCACCAGCTTCTGCAGTTATTCACACGAATCAGCCACAAGCGCTGTATCATCAGCGAACAACAACTGACTCGCTTCCCATGCTCTCTCATCCACAACAGACTGCACACTTGCCCCTCTTTCCAAAACTTTTGCATTTACTTCCCTAACAACCATGGAAACACGAAACACCCCTACCTCAAACCCGTATTCACTAAGAACTTATCACTTTCCTCTCTTCCTACACGTACATTTGCATTACATCCTCGATAAAAACTTTTCACTAATGCTAACAACTCTCCTCCCACACCATATATTCTTAAAACCTTCCACAGAGCATGTCTTTCAACTCTATCGTATGCCTTCACCAGATCCATAAAGACTACATACAAATCCATGTGCTTTTCTAGGTATTCATCACATACATTCTTCAAAGCAAACACCTGATAAACACAACCTCTACCATTTCTGAAACCAGAATGCTCTTCCCCATTCTGTTGCTCTGTACATGCCTTCACCCTCTCAGTCAATACCCTCCCATATAATTTCCCAGAAATACTCAACAAACATATACCTCTGTAATTTCAGCACTCACTTTTATCCCCATTGCCTTTGTGCAATGGCACTATGCCGGCATTCCGCCAGTCTCTCTTTCGCGAGCCTATCAATTAACATGTAATCCAGTAACGCTCTGTGGCCACCTCTCCTACTTACATACGTATACTTATGTATATCTCTCTTTTTAAACCAGGTATTCCCAATCACCAGTCCTTTTTCAGCACATAAATCTACATGCTCTTCACCATTTCCATTTAGAAAACTGAACACCCCATGTACACCAATTATTCCCTCAACTGCCACATTACTCACCTTTGCATTCAAAACTACTAAGACACTCACTCAGCTGCTCCCAAAACACTTGCCTCTCATGATCTTTCTTCTCATGCCCAGATACATATGCACCAATAATCATCCATCTCTCTACATCCACTTTCAGTTTTACCCATACAATCTAGAGTTTACTTTCTTATACTCCATCACATATTCCCACCACTCCTGTTTCAGGACTAGTGCTACTCCTTCCCTTGCTCTTGTCCTCTCACTAACCCCTGACTTTACTCCCAAGATATTCGCAAACCACTCTTCCCTTTTAATTTTGAGCTTCGTTTCGCTCAGAGCCAAAACATCCAGGTTCTTTTCCTCAAACATACTACCTATCTCTCCTTTTTCTCATCTTGGTTACATCCACACACATTTCGACACCCCAATCTGAGCCTTCGAGGTGGATGAACACCCCATGTATACCAATAAAATTAATAATATTGTTGAAATTATGTTTCAACATTCACCCCTTGGCAGAGTAGTGATAATAAGATTCGGTTACGTAATATAGAAATTCAATAACTGTGAATATGCTGTCTTGAGGAAAAGAAGTAAAGAAAGATTGACACTATTCCTGAAGCAGGACTTGTAGGAGTCTGACTGACTGTAAAATAGTAAATCTTAGATTGATGTAGGTGAAAATGTAAGCGGATGTGTATGTACACCTTACATCACTATGATATACACTAGTAACATAACATACAACGTACTTCTTCATAGTACATATTTTTTCATATACCGTATTCCGCTACAGTATAGTGCTTATGCACCAGGCAATGAGAAGAAAGATCATGAGAGACAAATGTTTTGGGAGCTGCTGAATGAGCGTTTCAACAGTTTTGATGCAGCAGACTGGGTATTAGTGCCGAGTGATTCATATGCTAAGGTTAGCAAAATGGCGGTTGAGGGTATAACTGGGGTCATGTGGTGTTCAGTGTTATGAGCGGAAATGGTGAAGAGCTTATGGAGGTGTGTGCTGAAAAAGGACTGGTGATTGGGAATACCTGGTTTGAAATAAATATGTACTGAACACCCAATGTATACCAATTATTCCCTCAACTGCCGCATTACTCACCTTTGCATTCAAATCACCCATCACTATAACCCGGTCGCGTGCATCAAAACCACTAACACACTCATTCAACTGCTCCCAAAACACTTGCCTCTCATGATCTTTCTTCTCATGCCCAGATGCATATGCACCAATAATCACCCATCTCTCTCCATCAACTTTCAGTTTTACCCATATTAATCGAGAATTTACTTTCTTGCATTCTGTCACATACTCCCACAACTCCTGTTTCAGGAGTACTGCTACTCCTTCCCTTGCTCTTGTCCTCTCACTAACTCCTGACTTTACTCACAAGACATTCCCAAACCACTCTTCCCCTTTACCCTTGAGCTTCGTTTCACTCAGAGCCAAAACATCCAGGTTCCTTTCCTCAAACATACTACCTATCTCCCCTTTTTCACATCTTGGTTACATCCACAAACATTTAGACACCCCAATCTGAGTCTACGAGGAGGATGAGCACTCCCCGCGTGACTCCTACTGTTTCCCATTTTTTAGAAAGTTAAAAATACAAGGAGGGGAGGATTTCTGGCCCCCCGCTCCCGTCTCCTCTAGTCGCCTTCTACGACACGTGAGGAATGCGTGGGAAGTATTCTTTCACCCCTATCCCCAGGGATAATATATATATATATATATATATATATATATATATACATACACACACACATACACACATATACACACATACACACACATATACATATATATACATATGAAAAATGTAAGAAATAATTTAGAAAACTGAAACTTCTAGCTTGAAATGAACTGAAAAAATGAATGTCACATAATGGTTCAGCCTCTGGCTATGGAAAATTTAAATGTATAATTTATTTACACAAACGTCAATTGTAGTTTTCATCAATCTAACCACTGTATCCTACTGCCTGGACCACTTCTCTTAACATGAAACTGGAATATTGGCTTATGATGTTTCTCAATTGTCTTCATCACACAAAGTACAACCATATCTTGGATACATGAGGGTAGGTAGTTGGTCATCCGCCATAATAAAGCCTTGACAGACCAAAAAGTTTATCTGGACCTCAACTTTCCCAGTACATTCATGAAAAACACCTTTTTGCTTTCAATCTCTATCACTTTGAAAAAATGCTCCCTTTGTTCACATTTCAGTGAAAGAATAAGCTTCAATGTCTAAGCTACATTCTTTTCCAATTTCACTATTTTCTTGTCAGAGCACCATGTATGAAAACTATCACTCCAGTAACACAACTATAAACATTTTTCTTTTACTCAACATGCCTGGAAATGCTCAAAGAGCAATTCCAGTCGACTGTAAGTGACGTGGATGCAGATCTGCGAAGGCATTCGGCAGTGCGAGCAGGTAATTACAGATGAGACGTCTTAAACACATCAAGTGCGTGAAGCCTCTAAGTGTCTGGAAGGATAACTGGATGATAAGAGTAAAGAATAAAAACAGAATTCTTTCTTTTTTTCCTCCTGAAGAGCTTGGAGGCTGATGATCAGTAGCCGATGACTGAGGAGTGATCT
Source organism: Panulirus ornatus (assembly GCF_036320965.1). Classification (NCBI taxonomy): domain Eukaryota; kingdom Metazoa; phylum Arthropoda; class Malacostraca; order Decapoda; family Palinuridae; genus Panulirus; species Panulirus ornatus. The sequence goes on along the minus strand of NC_092237.1, from coordinate 26,678,482 downwards.
GATGACTGGAGGATGATGATCATGGACGGTAGGGACCTCCTCAGTAAGAGGTGATGGTGTAGTCGATCTGAGCAGTGAGCATCTTCATCCAATAGTTGTACGTCTTTAGTCGACGGTCGGTGGAGTGATACATTGTAGGCGGCTGGAGGGGGGAGTAGTCTTCACTATGTTCATTATATATATATATATATATATATATATATATATATATATATACTTAGAAAAGCAAATGGATTTGTATGTAGCATTTATGGATTTGGAGAAGGCATATGATAGAGTTCATAGAGATGCTCTATGGAAGGTATTAAGAATATATGGTGTGGGAGGAAAGTTGTTAGAAGGAGTGAAAAGTTTTTATCGAGGATGTAAGGCATGTGTACGTGTAGGAAGAGAGGAAAGTGATTGGTTCTCAGTGAATGTAGGTTTGCGGCAGGGGTGTGTGATGTCTCCATGGTTGTTTAATTTGTTTATGGATGGGGTTGTTAGTTAGGTAAATGCAAGAGTCCTGGAAAGAGGGGCAAGTATGAAGTCTGTTGGGGATGAGAGAGCTTGGGAAGTGAGTCAGTTGTTGTTCGCTGATGATACAGCGCTGGTGGCTGATTCATGTGAGAAACTGCAGAAGCTGGTGACTGAGTTTGGTAAAGTGTGTGGAAGAAGAAAGTTAAGAGTAAATGTGAATAAGAGCAAGGTTATTAGGTACAGTAGGGGTGAGGGTCAAGTCAATTGGGAGGTGAGTTTGAATGGAGAAAAACTGGAGGAAGTGAAGTGTTTTAGATATCTGGGAGTGGATCTGTCAGCGGATGGAACCATGGAAGCGGAAGTGGATCATAGGGTGGGGGAGGGGGCGAAAATTTTGGGAGCCTTGAAAAATGTGTGGAAGTCGAGAACATTATCTCGGAAAGCAAAAATGGGTATGTTTGAAGGAATAGTGGTTCCAACAATGTTGTATGGTTGCGAGGCGTGGGCTATGGATAGAGATGTGCGCAGGAGGATGGAGGTGCTGGAAATGAGATGTTTGAGGACAATGTGTGGTGTGAGGTGGTTTGATCGAGTAAGTAACGTAAGGGTAAGAGAGATGTGTGGAAATAAAAAGAGCGTGGTTGAGAGAGCAGAAGAGGGTGTTTTGAAATGGTTTGGGCACATGGAGAGAATGAGTGAGGAAAGATTGACCAAGAGGATATATGTGTCGGAGGTGGAGGGAACGAGGAGAAGAGGGAGACCAAATTGGAGGTGGAAAGATGGAGTGAAAAAGATTTTGTGTGATCGGGGCCTGAACATGCAGGAGGGTGAAAGGAGGGCAAGGAATAGAGTGAATTGGAGCGATGTGGTATACAGGGGTTGACGTGCTGTCAGTGGATTGAATCAAGGCATGTGAAGCGTCTGGGGTAAACCATGGAAGGCTGTGTAGGTATGTATATTTGCGTGTGTGGACGTATGTACATGTGTATGGGGGGGGGGGGGTTGGGCCATTTCTTTCGTCTGTTTCCTTGCGCTACCTCGCAAACGCGGGAGACAGTGACAAAGTATGAAAAAAAAAAAAAAAAAAAAAAAAAAATATATATATATATATATATATATATATATATATATATATATATATATATATATATATATATATATATATATATATATATATATATATATATATATATATATATATATATATATACATATATATATATATATATATATATATATACATATATGCATATATATATCCTGGGGATAGGGGAGAAAGAAAACTTCCCACGCATTCCTCACGTGTCGTAGAAGGTGACTAAAGGGAACGGGAGCGATGGGCCAGAAACCCTCCCCTCCTTGTATTTTAACTTTCTAAAAGGGGAAACAGAAGAAGGAGTCACGCGAGGAGTGCTCATCCTCCTCGAAGGCTCAGATTGGGTGTCTAAATGTGTGTGAATGTAACCAAGATGAGAAAAAAGGAGAGATAGGTAGTATGTTTGAGGAAAGGAACCTGGATGTTGTGGCTCTGAGTGAAACGAAGCTCAAGGGTAAAGGGGAAGAGTGGTTTGTGAATGTCTTGGGAGTAAATTCAGGGGTTAGTGACCGGACAAGAGCAAGGGAAGGAGTAGCACTACTCCTGAATCAGGAGTTGTGGGAGTATGTGATAGAGTGTAAGAAAGTAAATTCAGGATTGATATGGGTAAAACTGAAAGTTGATGGAGAGAGATGGGTGATTATTGGTGCATATGCACCTGGGCGTGAGAAAAAAGACCATGAGAGGCAAGTGTTTTGGGAGCAGCTGAATGAGTGTGTTAGTGGTTTTGATGCACAAGACCGGGTTATAGTGATGGGTGATTTGAATGCAAAGGTGAGTAATGTGGCAGTTGAGGGAATAATTGATATACATAGAGTGTTCAGTGTTGTAAATGGAAATGGTGAACAGATTGTAGATTTATGTGCTGGAAAAGACCAGGTGATTGGGAATACCTGGTTTAAAAAGCGAGATATACATAAGTATACGTATGTAAGCAGGAGAGATAGCCAGAGAGCGTTATTGGATTACGTGTTAATTGATAAAAGCACGAAAGAGAGACTTTTGGATTTTAATGTTCTGAGTGGTGCAACTGGAGGGATGTCTGATCATTATCTTGTGTAGGCGAAGGTGAAGTTTTGTGGGGGTTTTCAGAAAAGAAAAGAAAATATTTGGGTGAAGAGAGTGGTGAGAGTAAGTGAGCTTGGGAAGGAGACTTGTGTGAGGAAGTACCAGGAGAGACTGAGTACAGAATGGAAAAAGGTGAGAAAAAAGGAGATGAGGGGAGTGGGGGAGGAATGGGATGTATTTAGGGACGCAGTGATGGATTGCGCAAAAGATGCTTGTAGCATTAGAAGCGTGGGAGGTGGGTTGATTAGAAAAGGTAGTGAGTGGTGGGATGAAAAAGTAATTTTATTAGTGAAAGAGAAGAGAGAGGCATTTGGACGATTTTTGCAGGGAGAGGGTGAAAATGAGTGGAAGAGGTATAAGAGAAAGAGGCAGGAGGTCAAGAGAAAGGTGCAAGAGGTGAAAATAGAGGGCAAATGAGAGTTGGGGTGAGAGAGTAGCATTAGAAGCGTGGGAGGTGGGTTGATTAGAAAAGGTAGTGAGTGGTGGGATGAAAAAGTAAGATTATTAGTGAAAGAGAAGAGAGAGGCATTTGGACGATTTTTGTAGGGAGAGGGTGAAAATGAGTGGAAGAGGTATAAGAGAAAGAGGCAGGAGGTCAAGAGAAAGGTGCAAGAGGTGAAAAAGAGGGCAAATGAGAGTTGGGGTGAGAGAGTATCATTAAATTTCAGGGATAATAAAAAGATGTTTTGGAAGGAGGTAAATAAAGTGCGTAAGACAAGGGAGGAAATGGGAACGCCAGTGAATCGCGCTAAAGGGGAGGTGATAACAAGTAGTGGTGATGTTAGGAGATGGAGTGAGTATTTTCAAGGTTTGTTGAATGTGTTTGATAATAGAGTGGCAGATATAGGGTGTTTTGGTCGAGGTGGTGTGCAAAGTGAGAGGGTTAGGGAAAATGACTTGGTAAATAGAGAAGAGGTCGTAAAAGCTTTACGGAAAATGAAAACCGGGAAGGCAACAGGTTTGGATGGTAATGCAGTGGAATTTATTAAAAAAGGGGGTGACTGTATTGTTGACTGGTTGGTAACGTTATTTAATGTATGTATGATTCATGGTGAGGTGCCTGAGGATTGGCGGAATGCTTGGATAGTGCCATTGTACAAAGACAAAGGGGATAAGAGTGAGTGCTCAAATTACAGAGGTATAAGTTTGTTGAGAATTCCTGGTAAATTATATGGGAGGGTATTGATTGAGAGGGTGAAGGCATGTACAGATCATCATTTTGGGGAAGAGCAGTGTGGTTTCAGAAGTGGTAGAGGATGTTTGGATCAGGTGTTTGCTTTGAAGAATGTATGTGAGAAATACTTATAAAAACAAATGGATTTGTATGTAGCATTTATGGATCTGGAGAAGGCATATGATAGAGTTGATAGAGATGCTCTCTGGAAGGTTTTAAGAATATATGGTGTGGGAGGCAAGTTTTTAGAAGCAGTGACAAGTTTTTATCGAGAATGTAAGGCATGTGTACGTGTAGGAAAAGAGGAAAGTGATTGGTTGTCAGTGAATATAGGTTTGCGGCAGGGGTGTGTGATGTCTCAATGATTGTTTAATTTGTTTATGGGGAGGTGAATGCAAGAGTTTTGGAAAGACGGGCAAGTATGCAGTCTGTTTGGGATGAGAGAGCTTGGGAAGTGAGTCAGTTGTTGTTCACTGATGATACAGCGCTGGTGGCTGATTCGAGTGAGAAACTGCAGAAGCTGGTGACTGATTTTGGTAAAGTGTGTAAAAGACGAAAGCTAACAGTAAATTTGAATAAGAGGAAGGTAATTAGGTACACTAGGGTTGAGGGAAGAGTCAATTGGGAGGTAAGTTTGAATGGAGAAAAACTGGATGAAGTGAAGTGTTACAGATATCTGGGAGTGGATTTGGCAGCGGATGGAACCATGAAACCGGAAGTGAATATAAGGGTGGGGGAGAGGGCAAAAGTTCTGGGAACGTTGAAAACCGTGTGGAAGTCGAGAACTTTATCTTGCGAAAAAACGGGTATGTTTGAAGGAATAGTGGTTCCACCAGTGTTATATGGTTTCGAGGCCTGGGCTATGGATAGAGTTGTGCGGAGGAGGGTGGGTGTGCTGGAAATGAGAAGTTTAAGGACAAGATGTGGTGTGAGATGGTTTGATCGAATAGGTAATGAAAGGGTAAGAGAGATGTGTGGTGGTAAAAAGAATGTGGTTGAGAGAGCGGAAAAGGGTGTTTTGAAATGGTTTGGGCACATGGCGAGAATGAGTGAGGTAAGATTGACTAAGAGGATATATGTGTCAGAGGTGGAGGGAACGAGGAGAAGTGGGAGACCAAAGTGGAGGTGGAAAGATGGATTGAAAATGATCTTTAGTGATCGGGGCCTAAACATGAAGGAGGGTGAAAGGCGTGCAAGGAATAGAGTGAATTGGAACGATGTGGTGCACCGGGGTCGACGAGCAGTCAATGGATTGAACAAGGGCATTTGAAGCGTCTGGGGTAAACCATGGAAAGTTTTTAGGAGCCTGGATATGGAAAGGGAGCTGTGGTAACGGTGCATTATCCTTGGCAGCTAAAGACTGAGTGTGAACGAATGTGGCCTTTGTTTCTTTTCCTAGTGCTACCTCGCACATATGCTGGGGAAGGGGTTCTCATTCCATGTGTGGCCGGGGGTTGGCGACAGGAATAACTAAGGGAAGACACCATGAATTATTTACTCTTGTGCATATATATATATATATATATATATATATATATATATATATATATATATATATATATATATATATATATATATATATATATATATATATATATATATATATATATATATATATATATATACATATATATATATATATATATATATATATATATATATATATATATATATATATATATATATATATATATATATATATATATATATATATATATATATATATATATATATATATATATATATATATATATATATATATATATATATATATATATATATATATATATATATATATATATATATATATATATATATATATATATATATATGTATATATATATATATATATATATATATATATATATATATATATATATATATATATATATATATATATATATATATATATATATATATATATATATATATATATATATATATATATATATATTATCCCTGGGGATAGGGAAGAAAGAATACTTCCCACGTATTCCCTGCGTGTCGTAGAAGGCGACTAAAAGGAGAGGGAGCGGGGGGCTACAAATCCTCCCCTCTCACTATTTTTTTTTAATTTTCCAAAAGAGGGAACAGAGAAGGGGCCCAGGTGAGGATATTCACTCAAGGGCCAAGTCCTCTGTTCTCAACGCTACTTCGCTAATGCGGGAAATGGCGAATAGTATGAAAGAAAAAGAAAGTTATATATATATATATATATATATATATATATATATATATATATATATATATATATATATATATATATATATATATATATATATATATATATATATATATATATATATATATATATATATATATGTATATATATATATATATATATATATATATATATATATATATATATATATATATATATATATATATATATATATATGGCATGAGAAGAGTGGTGGGTGGGTTAATTAGAAAGGGTAGTGAGTGGTGGGATGAAGAAGTAAGAGTATTAGTGAAAGAGAAGAGAGAGGCATTTGGACGATTTTTGCAGGGAAAAAATGAAATTGAGTGGGAGATGTATAAAAAAGAAAGAGACAGTAGGTCAAGAGAACGGTGCAAGAGGTGAAAAAAAGGGCAAATGAGAGTTGGGGTGAGAGAGTATCATTAAATTTTAGGGAGAATAAAAAGATGTTCTGGAAGGAGGTAAATAAAGTGCGTAAGACAAGGGAGCAAATGGGAACTTCAGTGAAGGGCGCAAATGGGGAGGTGATAACAAGTAGTGGTGATGTGAGAAGGAGATGGAGTGAGTATTTTGAAGGTTTGTTGAATGTGTTTGATGATAAAGTGGCAGATATAGGGTGTTTTGGTCGAGGTGGTGTGCAAAGTGAGAGGGTTAGGGAAAATGATTTGGTAAACAGAGAAGAGGTAGTAAAAGCTTTGCGGAAGATGAAAGCCGGCAAGGCAGCAGGTTTGGATGGTATTGCAGTGGAATTTATTAAAAAAGGGGGTGACTGTATTGTTGACTGGTTGGTAAGGTTATTTAATGTATGTATGACTCATGGTGAGGTGCCTGAGGATTGGCGGAATGCGTGCATAGTGCCATTGTACAAAGGCAAAGGGGATAAGAGTGAGTGCTCAAATTACAGAGGTATAAGTTTGTTGAGTATTCCTGGTAAATTATATGGGAGGATATTGATTGAGAGGGTGAAGGCATGTACAGAGCATCAGATTGGGGAAGAGCAGTGTGGTTTCAGAAGTGGTAGAGGATGTGTGGATCAGGTGTTTGCTTTGAAGAATGTATGTGAGAAATACTTAGAAAAGCAAATGGATTTGTATGTAGCATTTATGGATCTGGAGAAGGCATATGATAGAGTTGATAGAGATGCTCTGTGGAAGGTATTAAGAATATATGGTGTGGGAGGCAAGTTGTTAGAGGCAGTGAAAAGTTTTTATCGAGGATGTAAGGCATGTGTACGTGTAGGAAGAGAGGAAAGTGATTGGTTCTCAGTGAATGTAGGTTTGCGGCAGGGGTGTGTGATGTCTCCATGGTTGTTTAATTTGTTTATGGATGGGGTTGTTAGGGACTTGAATGCAAGAGTTTTGGAAAGAGGGGCAAGTATGAAGTCTGTTGGGGATGAGAGAGCTTGGGAAGTGAGTCAGTTGTTGTTCGCTGATGATACAGCGCTGGTGGCTGATTCATGTGAGAAACTGCAGAAGCTGGTGACTGAGTTTGGTAAAGTGTGTGAAAGAAGAAAGTTAAGAGTAAATGTGAATAAGAGCAAGGTTATTAGGTACAGTAGGGTTGAGGGTCAAGTCAATTGGGAGGTGAGTTTGAATGGAGAAAAACTGGAGGAAGTAAAGTGTTTTAGATATCTGGGAGTGGATCTGGCAGCGGATGGAACCATGGAAGCGGAAGTGGATCATAGGGTGGGGGAGGGGGCGAAAATTATGGGAGCCTTGAAGAATGTGTGGAAGTCGAGAACATTATCTCGGAAAGCAAAAATGGGTATGTTTGAAGGAATAGTGGTTTCAACAATGTTGTATGGTTGCGAGGCGTGGGCTATGGATAGAGTTGTGCGCAGGAGGATGGATGTGCTGGAAATGAGATGTTTGAGGACAATGTGTGGTGTGAGGTGGTTTGATCGAGTAAGTAACGTAAGGGTAAGAGAGATGTGTGGAAATAAAAAGAGCGTGGTTGAGAGAGCAGAAGAGAGAGAATGAGTGAGGAAATATTGACCAAGAGAATATATGTGTCGGAGGTGGAGGGAACGAGGAGAAGAGGGAGACCAAATTGGAGGTGGAAAGATGGAGTGAAAAAGATTTTGTGTGATCGGGGCCTGAACATGCAGGAGGGTGAAAGGAGGGCAAGGAATAGAGTGAATTGGAGCGATGTGGTATACCGGGGTTGACGTGCTGTCAGTGGATTGAATCAAGGCATGTGAAGCGTCTGGGGTAAACCATGGAAAGCTGTGTAGGTATGTATATTTGCTTGTGTGGACGTATGTATATACATGTGTATGGTGGTGGGTTGGGCCATTTCTTTCGTCTGTTTCCTTGCGCGACCTCGCAAACGCGGGAGACAGCGGCAAAAAAAAAAAAAAAAAAAAAAAATAAATATATATATATATATATATATATATATATATATATATATATATATATATATATATATATATATATATATATATATATATATATATATATATATATATGTATGTGTGTGTGTATATAAATATAAATATATATTTTATTAATGTATATGTTTTATTTTGCTTTGTCGCTGTGTCCCGCGTTAGCGAGAGAGCGCAAGAATACCGACGAAAGAATGGCCCAACCCACCCACATTCGCATGTATATACGTACACGTCCATACACGAAAATATACATACCTATACATCTCAATGTATACATATATATACCCACAGACATATACTTATATACACATGTATATAATTCATACTGTCTGCCTTTATTTATTTCCATCGCCACCTCTCCACACATGGAATAACAACCCCTTTCCCCCTCATGTGTGCGAGGTAGCGCTAGGAGAAGACAACAAAGGCCTCGTTCGTTCACACTCAGTCTCTAGCTGTCATGTAATAATGCACCGAAACCACAGCTCCCCTTCCGTAACGAGATCCCACTGAACTTTCCACGTTTTACCCAGACGCTTCACACGCCCAGGATGAATCCATTGACAGCACGTCGACCCCGGTATACCACATCGTTCCAATTCACTCTATTCCTTGCACGCGTTTTACCCTCCTGCATGTTCAGGCCCCGATCACAAAAAATCTTTTTCACTCCATCTTTCCACCTCCAATTTGGTCTCCCACTTCTCCTCGTTCTCCACCTCTGACACATATATCCTTTTGGTCAATATTTCCTCACTCATTCTTTCCATGTGACCAAACCATTTCAAAACACCCTCTTCTGCTCTCTCAACCACACTCTTTTTACCACCACACATCTCTCTTACCCTGATATTTCTTACTCGATCAAACCACCTCATACCACATATTGTCCTGAAACATCTCATTTCCAGCACATCCACCCTCCTGCGCACAACTCTATCCATGGCCCACGGCTCGCAACCATACAACATTGTTGGAACTACTATTCCTTCAAACATACCCATTTTTGCTTTCCGAAATAGTGGTCTCGACTTCCACACGTTCTTCAAGGCTCCCAGCATTCTCGCCCCCTCCCCCACCCTATGATTCACTTCCGCTTCCATGGTTTCATCCACTGCCAAATCCACTCCCAGATATCTAAAACACTTCACTTCCTCCAGTTTTTCTCCATTCAAACTTACTTCCCAACTGACTTGAACGTCAACCCTACTGTACCTAATAACCTTGCCATTGTTCACATTTACTCGTAACTTTTTTCTTTGACACACTTTACCAAACTCAGTCACCAGCTTCTGCAGTTTCTCACATGAATCAGCCACCAGCGATGTATCATCATCGAACAAGAACTTACTCACTTCCCTAGCTCTCTCATCCACAATAGACGTGCCCCTCTTTCCAAAACTTTTGCATTCACCTCCCTAACAACCCCATCCATAAACAAATTAAACAACAATGGAGACATCACACACCAATGCCGCAAACCTACATTCACTTAGAACCAATCACTTTCCTCTCTTCCAACATATGCACATGCCATACATCCTCGATAAAAACTTTTCACTGCTTCAAACAACTTGCCTCCCACACCATATATTTTTAATACCTTCCACAGAGCATCTCTATCAACTCTATCATATGCTTTCTCCAGATCCATAAATGCTACATACAAATCCATTTGCTTCTCGAATTATTTCTCACATACCTTCCTCAAAGCAAACACCTTATCCACACATCTTCTCCCACTTCTGAAACCACACTTCTCTTCCCCAATCTGATGCTTTGTACATGCCTTCACCCTTTCAATCAATACCCTCCCATATAATTTCCCAGGAATACTCAACAAACTTATACCTCTGTAATTTGAGGACTCACCTTTGTGGCCCTTTGCCTTTGTACAATGGCACTATGCAAGCATTCCGCCAATCCTCAGGCACCTCACCATGAATCATACATACATTAAATAACCTTACCAACCAGTCAACAACTCAGTGACCCCCTTTTTTTTTTATAAATACCACCGCAATACCATCCAAACCCGCTGCCTCCCCATTAGCCCCATTGACAGAAGTTCCCATTTGGTCCCTTGTCTTACGCACTTTATTTACCTCCTTCCAGAACATCTTATTCTCCCTAAAATTTGATGATACTCTCTCACCCCAACTCTTATTTGTCCTCTTTTTCACCTCTTGCACCTTTCTCTTGACATCCTGCCTCTTTCTTTTATACATCTCCCACTCATTTGCTTTATTTCCCTGCAAAAATTGTCCAAATGCCTCTCTCTTGTCTTTTACTAATAATCTTACTTCTTCATCCCACCACTCACTACCCTTTCTAATCTGCCCACCTCCCACGCTTCTCATGCCACAAGCATCTTTTGAGCAAGCTATCACTGCTTCCTCACGCAAGTCTCCTTCCCAAACTCACTTACTCTCACCACTCTCTTAACCCCAACATTCTCTCTTCTTTTCTGAAAACCTCTACAAATCTTCACCTTCACCTCCACAAGATAATGATCAGACATCCCTCCAGTTGCACCTCTCAGCACATTGCAATCCAAAAGTCTCTCTTTTGCACGCCTATCAATTAACATGTAATCCAATAAAGCTCTCTGGCCATCTCTCGTACTTACATAAGTATACTTATGTATATCTCTCTTTTTAAACCAGGTATTCCCAATCACCAGTCCTTTTTCAGCACATAAATCTACAAGCTCTTCACCATTTACATTTGCAACACTGAACACCCCATGTATACCAATTATTCCCTGAACTGCCACATTACTTACCTTTGTATTCAAATCACCCATCACTATAACCCGTTCTTGTGCATCAAAACCACTAACACACTCATTCAGCTGCTCCCAAAACACTTGTCTCTCATGATCTTTCTTCTCATGCCCAGGTGCATATGCACCAATAATAACCCATCTCTCTCCATCAAATTATAGGTTTACCCATATCAATCTAGAGTTTACTTTCTTATATTCTATCACATACTCCCACCACTCCTGTTTCAGGAGTAGTGTTACTCCTTCCCTTCCTCTAGTCGTCTCACTAACCCCTGAATTTACTCCCAAGGCATTCCTAAACCACTCTTCCCCTTTACCCTTGAGCTTCATCTCACTCAGAGACAAAACATCCAGGTTCCTTTCTTCAAACATACTACCTATCTCTCCTTTTTTCTCATCTTGGCTACATCCACACACATTCAGAAACCCCAATGTGAGCCTTCGAGGAGGATGAGCACTCCCCGCGTGACTCCTTCTTCTGTTTCCCCTTTTAGAAAGTTAAAATACAAGGTGGAAAGGGTTTCTAGTCCCCCGCTCCCGTCCCCTTTAGTCGCCTTCTACGACACGTGAAGAATAGAGAAACAGAGAAACAAAGTTGTTACAGCGAATGACCTTTGCATACCGAAGAAAAACTCAGGTGGGTTAACAAATTGCAAGCTATTCAGTCGCCACAGATCGAATCCCTGCTGAACTGTAGTCTGTGTTGTAAGGTTTTTCATAGCCTGTATGATACGTTACAATTACATAATGTTTGTTATGTTACCATTATATACTATCGTGAAGTATGGTATATGTAATACTAACGTTATATACCGTAATGTTGTATGATGTGTCTTTTGATACTTTTATATGAATACACTGATGGGAGGTGTATATATATGAATTCAGACGTCTGAGTTTTGTGTGAAAAACAATACATTCGAACACAAAACACTTGAGTTTATGTTTTGGAATCTCCAGGAAACAGTGCAGTACCATCTCTTGATATGATTACCTATAACTTTTTTCTTTTTCACTGCTTTCACTTTTGCGATGTAACATTAGGTGCAGAGAAAGAAATGTCCTCACCCTCCACATCCATGGTTTAGATGTCATGCGTACTACAACGAAACCGGAACCCCCTATCCACGAGTAGACCTTGCATATTTGTTTTGGATTCCTTGACAGTTCATATAACCTGGTTCAGTTCATTGACAGTACGTCGCCCCTTGTATACTACATTGTTCCAATTCAATACATCCCGTCAGGCCGTACATCATCTTGCTTGCTAAGGCCCTGAACCTTCAAAACACTCTAGCCCAACTTTTTGTCTTTGCTCACCTACGTATACTTGCGTATATATTTATTTCAAACCAGGTATTCCCAATCACCAGTCCTTTTTCAGCACACACCTCCATAAGCTCTTAACCATTTCCGCTCATAACACTAAACACCACATGACCCAGTTATACCTTCAACTGCCATTTTGCTAACCTTAGCATATGAATCACTCGGCACTAATACCCAGTCTGCTGCATCAAAACTGTTGACACGCTCATTCAGCAGCTCCCAAAACATTTGTCTCTCATGATCTTTCTTCTCATTGCCTGGTGCATAAGCACTATACTGTAGAGGAATACGGTATATGAAAAAATTATGTACTATGACGAAGTACGTTGTATGTTATGTTACTAGTGTACATCATAGTGAGGTAAGGTGTACATACACATCCGGTTTCATTTTCACCTACATCAATCTAAGATTTACTATTTTTACAGTCAGTCAGACTCCTACAAGTCCTGCTTCAGGAATAGTGTCATTTTTTCTTTACTTCTTTTCCTCAAGACAGCATATTCACAGTTATTGAATTTCTATATTATGTAACGAATCTTATTATCATTACTCTGCCAACGGGTGAATACTGAAACATAATTTCAACAATATCATTCATTTTATTTCAAAATTTCACCTTTAAACACATATTTTTGGAGTACGCTTATATCAAATACTCCATAGTTGAAACGTTGAGGATAAATGAGTATTTTTGGTAATATTGGGTTTGAAAATTCACCAGTTGGTAGAACAGCGATAAAACTAGAGAAAACAAGAGAAAAATGATTTATATGCTGTAGAATTCAATACCACATGTATAAAAGAAATTCTCCACCAGGACTAACTAACTATATATATATATATATATATATATATATATATATATATATATATATATATATATATATATATATATATATATATTTTTTTTTTTTTTTTTTTTGCTCTGTCGCTGTCTCCCGCGTTTGCGAGGTAGCGCAAGGAAACAGACGAAAAAAATGGCTCAACCCACCCCCAAACACATGTATATACATACGTCCACACACGCAAATATACATACCTACACAGCTTTCCATGGTTTACCCCAGACGCTTCACATGCCCTGATTCAATCCACTGACAGCACGTCAACCCCGGTATACCACATCGATCCAATTCACTCTATTCCTTGCCCTCCTTTCTCCCTCCTGCATGTTCAGTCCCCGATCACACAAAATCTTTTTCACTCCATCATTCCACCTCCAATTTGGTCTTCCACTTCTCCTCGTTCCCTCCACCTCCGACACATATATCCTCTTGGTCAATCTTTCCTCACTCATTCTCTAAATGTGCCCAAACTATTTCAAAACACCCTCTTCTGCTCTCTCAACCACGTTCTTTTTATTTCCACACATCTCTCTTACCCTTACGTTACTTACTCGATCAAACCACCTCACACCACATATTCTCCTCAAACATCTCATTTCCAGCACATCCATCCTTCTGCGCACATCTCTATCCATAGCCCACGCCTCGCAACCATACAACATTGTTGGAACCACTATTCCTTCAAACATACCCATTTTTGCTTTCCGAGATAATCTTCTCGACTTCCACACATTCTTCAAGGCTCCCAGGATTTTCGCCCCCTCCCCCACCCTATGATCCACTTCCGCTTCCATGGTTCCATCTGCTGCCAGATCCACTCCCAGATATCTAAAACACTTCACTTCCTCCAGCTTTTCTCCATTCAAACTTACCTCCCAGTTGACTTGACCCTCAAACCTAGTGTACCTAATAACCTTGCTCTTATTCACATTTACTCTTAACTTTCTTCTTTCACACACTTTACCAAACTCAGTCACCAGCTTCTACAGTTTCTCACATGAATCAGCAACCAGCGCTGTATCATCAGCGAACAACAGCTGACCCACTTCACAAGCTCTCTCATCCCCAACAGACTTCATACTTGCCCCACTTTACAAGACTCTTGCATTCACCTCCCTAACAAACCCATCCATAAACAAATCAAACAACCATGGAGACATCACATACCCCTGCCGCAAACCTACATTCACTGAGAGCCAATCACTTTCCTCTCTTCCTACACGTACACATGCCTTACATCCTCCATAAAAACTTTTCACTGCTTCTAACAACTTGCCTCCCACACCATATATTCTTAATACCTTCCACAGAGCATCTCTATCAACTCTATCATATGCCTTCTCCAGATCCATAAATGCTACATATAAATCCATTTGCTTTTCTAAGTATTTCTCACATACATTCTTCACAGCAAACACCTGATCCACACATCCTCTACCACTTCTCAAACCACACTGCTCTTCCCCAATCTGATGCTCTGTACATGCCTTCACCCTCTCAATCAATACCCTCCTATATAATTTACCAGGAATACTCAACAAACTTATACCTCTGTAATTTTAGCACTCACTCTTATCCCCTTTGCCTTTGTACAATGGCACTATGCACGCATTCCGCCAATCCTCAGGCACCTCACCATGAGTCATACATACATTAAACAACCTTACCAACCAGTCAATAATACAGTCACCCCCTTTTTTAATAAATTCCACTGCAATACCATGCAAACCTGCTGCCTTGCCTGCTTTCATCTTCCGCAAAGCTTTTACTACCTCTTCTCTGTTTACCAAATCATTTTCCCTAACTTTCCCACTTTGCACACCACCTCGACCAAAACACCCTATATCTGCCACTCTATCATCAAACACATTCAACAAACCTTCAAAATACTCACTCCATATCCTTCTCACATCACCACTACTTGTTATCACCTCCACATTTGCGCCCTTCACTGAAGTTCCCATTTGCTCCCTTGTCTTACGCACTTTATTTACCTCCTTCCAGAACATCTTTTTATTCTCCCTAGAATTTAATGATACTCTCTCACCCCAACTCTCATTTGCCCTCATTTTCACCTCATGCACCTTTCTCTTGACCTCCTGTCTCTTTCTTTTATACATCTCCCACTCAATTGCATTTTTTCCCAGCAAAAATCGTACAAATGCCTCTCTCTTCTCTTTCACTAATAATCTTACTTCTTCATCCCACCACTCAC
>NC_092237.1:26648260-26662813 GCF_036320965.1 Panulirus ornatus | reverse complement strand
ATGAAAGGCATGTGTCGTGTAGGAAGAGAGGAAAGTGATTGGTTCTCAGTGAATGTAGGTTTGCGGCAGGGGTGTGTGATGTCTCCATGGTTGTTTAATTTGTTTATGGATGGGGTTGTTAGGGAGGTCAATGCAAGAGTTTTTTAAAGAGGGGCAAGTATGAAGTCTGTTGGGGATGAGAGAGCTTGGGAAGTGAGTCAGTTGTTGTTCGCTGATGATACAGCCCTGGTGGCGGATTCATGTGAGAAACTGCAGAAGCTGGTGACGGAGTTTGGTAAAGTGTGTGGAAGAAGAAAGTTAAGAGTAAATGTGAATAATAGCAAGGTTATTAGGTACAATAGGGTTGAGGGTCAAGTCAATTGGGAGGTGAGTTTGAATGGAGAAAAACTGGAGGAAGTGAAGTGTTTTAGATATCTGGGAGTGGATCTGTCAGCGGATGGAACCATGGAAGCGGAAGTGGATCATAGGGTGGGGGAGGGGCGAAAATTTTGGGAGCCTTGAAAAATGTGTGGAAGTCGAGAACATTATCCCGGAAAGCAAAAATGGGTATGTTTGAAGGAATAGTAGTTCCAACAATGTTGTATGGTTGCGAGGCGTGGGCTATGGATAGAGTTGTGCGCAGGAGGATGGATGTGATGGAAATGAGATGTTTGAGGACAATGTGTGGTGTGAGGTGGTTTGATCGAGTAAGTAACGTAAGGGTAAGAGAGATGTGTGGAAATAAAAAGAGCGTGGTTGAGAGAGCAGAAGAGGGTGTTTTGAAATGGTTTGGGCACATGGAGAGAATGAGTGAGGAAAGATTGACCAAGAGGATATATGTGTCGGAGGTGGAGGGAACGAGGAGAAGAGGGAGACCAAATTGGAGGTGGAAAGATGGAGTGAAAAGGATTTTGTGTGATCGGGGCCTGAACATGGAGGAGGGTGAAAGGAGGGCAAGGAATAGAGTGAATTGGAGCGATGTGGTATACAGGGTTTGACGTGCCGTCAGTGGATTGAATCAAGGCATGTGAAGCGTCCGCGGTAAACCAAGGAAAGCTGTGTAGGTATGTATATTTGCGTGTGTGGACGTGTGTATGTACATGTGTATGGGGGGGGTTGGGCCATTTCTTTCGTCTGTTTCCTTGCGCTACCTCGCAAACGCGGGAGACAGCGACAAAGTATAAAAAAAAAAAAAAAAATATATATATATATATATATATATATATATATATATATATATATATATATATATATATATATATATATATATATATATATTTCCTTCACATGTTTAGTAGAAATGGATTGAATTTGTAGATATTTACAGACACCAAGTACACGTTCCGCGCAAGTCCTTGGTAGGCACTGTATCGGTATAATAAATATAAGGTGGTAGGCTTACTGTCGACGTAAAGACCCAAGGGGATGGTGAAGATGTGTCGCTGATTCCTGAGACGAGTGTGGCTATAAACCTAAGGGTGTTAAACCTACTTGTACAGGGTAAGGGAGGTGAGGGGACATAAAGTGATGCTGGGAGTTAAGCACGATGCGGAGGGCTGAAAGTGTAAGGTGAGGCACAGGGAAGCAGCACACCACAGGGTGATGATGGAGCTATATGGATACTTTACGTCAAGTAGTAATTCCGGCTGGGGAATGGACGAGGTATATCTCTTGCCATTAGTACGGTGTGATTGAGGCGTTTCTTAGGCTACAGTCTTTTAGTGTTCTTGGTATTGTTACTGTTGTTATTGTTGTTGTTGTTGTTGCTGTTGCTAATGCTGTTGTTGTTATTGTTAAAGTTCACCAGACCTTAGCCTGGCAGGGTCCCTTACCCTCAGACTTCCTGGCCTCTCCTTCCTACAAGAAACAACCTGTTGCTTCCTCCCGCCTCCTAGTCGTAGACTTGGGCAGCTTGCGATACACACACACACACACACACACACACACACACACGTTGTTCTATTATCGCATTCACTTAAATATAAAATTATGGCACATGAGCCCAACTCAACAATCCTCATCAGGGTGAAGACCTGTTGACAGTTGTTCTCTTCATCCACCATGATGCTGTAGTCCTGTGGCGTCACTAGTGACAGTTACAACATAGGTCTGTTTAATTCTAGCTTTACTCTGAACATACGTAAATCACTTGTCTATCACAATGAATCTGCCATCTGTTGAGGTCATGCCTCTTCTCCAACATCTCCGTCCTTAAGAAAAATAAAGTTGTTTCTAAACAAAAATCTGCATTAGTGTGTAGCATTTCACGTTAAGAATGAAACTTTTTTTGTTTGCCTCTCTTCTCTCTGACTCGTAACTCTTCATCAGAATTCAACACAATTATTTGGGAATTTCAACGTCAGTAACTTTTACCTTCGGAAGATCTTAACGTCAGCGACACGATAATAAGCTGAACTGTTTACACAGATGCCAAAGGAACACAAATGGATTGCTTCATCACTGATCTGAGTCAACTGGTTTAAGGCCCAACCTGGACATCTGTCTACTCTGTATAGATAGCAAATTTCCCCAAGTCTTACTTGATTTCTTATTCGTTTACTTGTCTCCTCGTCTACCTTAATCCTGATATATACTGTCTGCTCAAATGTACCGAGCAACTATGCATCACATGAGACCGTGTAAGGGGCGACCAAGATATTCCTCTATAACTCTGCTCAACATGTACTGGAATCTCATAGCTCAAGCCACAGCCTTAATTAACATCAAAATATAAACCATTTTATTTGGGGAGAAGCTACTCGTTCCTTGTTCTGCTCTCACAAGAAAACCTATCTTCCTATACATAAACTTCTGTTTTGGCTTATCTTCTCATTCATAGGCTTTAATCACTGACAAAAATTCCTCACCTTGGATAGACCTTAAAGAAAGTCAGGCTACGTATATGTTGTATGTAATGAATAGATATCCAAATTGACCCAGTTTTCCTACGAGAGAAAGTTAGCCAAGTAATCCTAACGTGGAGGGTGTAAGATGGTTCCGGTCATGTGTCAGGACAGTAGTACTTCCGTCGTCGACATTGTGGTGAAGCTCTTCAGGTTACCCTGTCTGTATGTCTAAGTGTTTCTAACAAAATTTTAAGTAGGTTTTGTCTCTCATTTAGCTCCTTTTCTCTCGAAAACCTTCCCTTTTCACTTTAATTGTTCCATCGTTGTAGTGTTAGCCGGTTAGCAATTGCATTATCTTCAGTTCAATCATAGCCCCATGACTGATTTTTCTTTCCCTTTCTTCCTGTACACTTAAATGCCCTTCAGACTGACAAATCGACATACTTAAGTCACTGCAATCACTGCTTGGTGAAGTTCCATCATTTTCATCATAGGAAATGCTATGGCTTCTGAAACATTTGCCTTTTCTCGCAGGAAAGACGAACTTTATTATATGTTACATTTCATCATTTAGCTATCAGCTTCATAATCAGTGGATCCACAATTATTTTTCCCACCCTCCCTATCCTCAAGCGAAAGCTGTATACACCCTCATAATGGATGTTACTGTCTTACCAACAGTCAACCTTCCGCGTCACACGTATCTTTCCATATCTTTTCCGTCATAACATACCACTGTTTCCTTGATCATTATATCTGTGTAACTCACCCATTATCCTACAGCTGCTTTGAACCTTAGTACCCACATCACCAGCTCCCTGCTTATCATTCTTAAGTTACATGTTATTGACCTAATCCTTCATATACCATAGCCATCGTCAGGTCAACTTCCTTTCTGAAACTGTTTCCCTTCTATTCCCTCCTGCTCTAATCTTGCTCCATCTCTCCCAGAACAAAGTCACAGCTAATGTAACTGTAAATCTTCAAAATGTTGTTAGTGGCGCGTAGGGATCTTTCCTTTCGCAATGTTAATAAACCTGAAAAAGTATGTCGCCTTCACCTGGTCCACAATGCTATGGTCTGGTGAACGAGATCTTTTTGTATCAATTGTTTCATGATGTCAGGCCCGACTAGATTACATAATGTTTTACTCTGTCATGCACTGCTAGACAGCAGAAAGTTGGACAGTTTTATCTTTATTTTTCTGCCATGCTTTATTGGCATGTTACATGGGCCACATCTTCAGTAGCCAACCTAAGCGATGGACGACTTAGTGATGTTTATATCTTCAATAAGTTCATCGGTAATCTCTTACTAGAACGCCTTCAGGTAATGTTAGACTTGCGCAGACTTGAGGTGACATGGAGAATCGATGACAGTGACTTCTCATATATTCACCAAACTCACATATGGACTCTATTCAAACACAGCTTCATCAGCTGCTGAAAATCAGCATAAAAAGAGCAAAACTCAATTTGTTTTCACAAACGTGATTATCAGACGATAGAAAGAGAAATCAAAGACTTATTGGCTACTGAGTCTATACTCTTCACTCAGAAATTTAAGGAATCACAAAGTGTTCATTGCAAGTTTAAGAGAATTTCACCTGGAAGTGATGATTTGTGTTTCTGATCCTTACATAAGCAGAGGCTGTGGTGTAGATACCTGTTGATAAAGTTGCAGCAGTTACCCGTACCACCCAACGTTCAACTCGTCCTTTGTTAGCATCATGAAGCAAAAAGAACTATGAATAACTCAGTTCATCATCAGACTACGAAAAACTATTCTAAATTTGAATCAGATGTCTTTTAGAGTATTCTTAGTGACCTGCCAAAGCCGTTGATAAAGCTGACTTACACAAAGAGACTCTAGTGGCCTGACTTTCCATTAACGATTTAAAAGCTGCAGGCGATAGTACATTCTAAGCAGCTGTCCCATACACAGAGGATCTAACATTCTTCTTAGGGTATAAGGATTCGATGTTCAGCCTCGGTAACCTAAGCCTGTTTATAAGCTATGACTCTACATAACAGTGATGAGTCTATACAAGATTCAGCATTAGTAACATCACAGCTAATGCTCCTTCTTCCAAACCCAACTACAACCCCGACATAGGACATCTGTCACATCTGCCAAACAACCAGAAAATCAGTAAATGTGTATCGGAAAAATTAACTCAAAGCTGCTTTCGATTACATAAGCCTTTTTAAATCTGAATAAAAGGGTTCTGTCAGTTTAGAATTTCTAGCCATTCTTTATCTTCTAAACAAAATGAAAAATAAGTGGAAAGGTTAGAAAAACTAGAGCTTATATGAATGGAGAGTCAGAGTCGCCAACGTTTTTATAGGGTCGAAAAGTATGAGCTCAGTTCAAGATCATAAAAACTAAATACATTTTTCGGTGACGCTATTGTACTTGATAATGAGAGTCATCGGATTTCACTTAGTTCTGATCAGTCTGGCCAGAATTGCTGGAAGTGTATATATTATCTGATTCAGGAACTATTTATGATGTTCAGAGGAGGATCGCGTTATGATGGAAGTAATCTTGTCTCTGAATATTTAGTTCTTACTGAAATATGAATTATCTGTTAATTTACTTCGTATAGCTGTAGAAACAATTGCCGAAAACTGCTCTGCGCTTCAGATGAAGTCTTTAAGTCAGGTTATTGAGGTGCGGTCTGAAAGTAAACACTATCCATTCTAAGCATCACATGCGACACACATATGGCAGTTACTCCCCACACCATCAAATTCAACACAAATCAACTCAAAAACTTAAATCCCACAGAGCACTAACTGGCTCCAAATTTGGACGAGAAAAAGAATGCCTTAACATCCTCTACAAACAATTTATCAGCTCCACTGTAAACTACATTTCAAGCGCCTGGTCTTCCACCCTCTCAAAAGCACTTATAACAAAGTTGCAAACTGCGCAAAAGAATGCACTAAAAACAATCACTGCCTGCCTAGCAACCACAAACATCTCAACACTTTAGAAAAGAAATCCTTGTAGTACAGTCCCACCTCAGCACTCAATTCTCCGCATAAGCACTAGACCACCTCACCCCCCCCCCCCCCCCCGGACATCCAGACTACTCCATTACAAATCACCAACACCAAGGTAGAAACAAAAACTTAACCTTGCATCACATTTCAGCAACCCTTACCCACAGATCCCCGAAAACCTCAGCAAACCAAACACCGCCAAAACACATGCCCAATGACATGACGCGACAAGTACTACAAAGCCAAACTCCCAGTCCACCAAACACACAGCCATGAGAAGTCACGCTCCCCACACTTACCAGTCTCGACACCACCCATCGTTACATCAAAACAAAACATCGCTCTAACATCCATGCCAAATATTCCAGGCTCATGCACGCTGTCCTTGCAAATACCAGGAAGATGGCGCAGAGCGCTAAATATTCATTTAAATGCTTTGCACTCTTTGCACACTAACGAAAACATTTCACTAAGCTTTTTGACCCATGTACCCTACCAGTGGACTCACCCCATGTATACCAATTATTCCCTCAACTGCCACATTACTCACCTTTGCATTCAAATCATCCATCACTATAACCCGGTCTCGTGCATCAACACCACTAACACACTCATTCAGCAGCTCCCAAAACACTTGCCTCTCATGATCTTTCTTTTCATGCCCAGGTGCCCAGGTTTAAAAAGCGAGATATACATAAGTATACTTATGTAAGTAGGAGAGATGGCCAGAGAGCGTTATTGGATTACGTGTTAATTGACAGGCGCGCGAAAGAGAGACTTTTGGATGTTAATGTGCTGAGAGGTGCAACTGGAGGGATGTCTGATCATTATCTTGTGGAGGCTAAGGTGAAGATTTGTATGGGTTTTCAGAAAAGAAGAGTGAATGTTGGGGTGAAGAGGGTGGTGAGAGTAAGTGAGCTTGGGAAGGAGACTTGTGTGAGGAAGTACCAGGAGAGACTGAGTACAGAATGGAAAAAGGTGAGAACAATGGAAGTAAGGGGAGTGAGGGAGGAATGGGATGTATTTAGGGAATCAGTGATGGATTGCGCAAAAGATGCTTGTAGCATGAGAAGAGTGGGAGATGGGTTGATTAGAAAGGGTAGTGAGTGGTGGGATGAAGAAGTAAGAGTATTAGTGAAAGAGAAGAGAGAGGCATTTGGACGATTTTTGCAGGGAAAAAATGCAATTGAGTGGGAGATGTATAAAAGAAAGAGACAGGAGGTCAAGAGAAAGGTGCAAGAGGTGAAAAAAAGGGCAAATAAGAGTTGGGGTGAGAGAGTATCATTAAATTTTAGGGAGAATAAAAAGATGTTCTGGAAGGAGGTAAATAAAGTGCGTAAGACAAGGGAGCAAATGGGAACTTCAGTGAAGGGCGCAAATGGGGAGGTGATAACAAGTAGTGGTGATGTGAGAAGGAGATGGAGTGAGTATTTTGAAGGTTTGTTGAATGTGTTTGATGATAGAGTGGCAGATATAGGGTGTTTTGGTCGAGGTGGTGTGCAAAGTGAGAGGGTTAGGGAAAATGATTTGGTAAACAGAGAAGAGGTAGTAAAAGCTTTGCGGAAGATGAAAGCCGGCAAGGCAGCAGGTTTGGATGGTATTACAGTGGAATTTATTAAAAAAGGGGGTGACTGTATTGTTGACTGGTTGGTAAGGTTATTTAATGTAAGTATGACTCATGGTGAGGTGCCTGAGGATTGGCGGAATGCGTGCATAGTGCCATTGTACAAAGGCAAAGGGGATAAGAGTGAGTGCTCAAATTACAGAGGTATAAGTTTGTTGAGTATTCCTGGTAAATTATATGGGAGGGTACTGATTGAGAGGGTGAAGGCATGTACAGAGCATCAGATTGGGGAAGAGCAGTGTGGTTTCAGAAGTGGTAGAGGATGTGTGGATCAGGTGTTTGCTTTGAAGAATGTATGTGAGAAATACTTAGAAAAGCAAATGGATTTGTATGTAGCATTTATGGATCTGGAGAAGGCATATGATAGAGTTGATAGAGATGCTCTGTGGAAGGTATTAAGAATATATGGTGTGGGAGGCAAGTTGTTAGAAGCAGTGAAAAGTTTTTATCGAGGATGTAAGGCATGTGTACGTGTAGGAAGAGAGGAAAGTGATTGGTTCTCAGTGAATGTAGGTTTGCGGCAGGGGTGTGTGATGTCTCCATGGTTGTTTAATTTGTTTATGGATGGGGTTGTTAGGGAGGTGAATGCAAGAGTTTTGGAAAGAGGGGCAAGTATGAAGTCTGTTGGGGATGAGAGAGCTTGGGAAGTGAGTCAGTTGTTGTTCGCTGATGATACAGCGCTGGTGGCTGATTCATGTGAGAAACTGCAGAAGCTGGTGACTGAGTTTGGTAAAGTGTGTGAAGAAGAAAGTTAAGAGTAAATGTGAATAAGAGCAAGGTTATTAGGTACAGTAGGGTTGAGGGTCAAGTCAATTGGGAGGTGAGTTTGAATGGAGAAAAACTGGAGGAAGTGAAGTGTTTTAGATATCTGGGAGTGGATCTGGCAGCGGATGGAACCATGGAAGCGGAAGTGGATCATAGGATGGGGGAGGGAGCGAAAATTCTGGGAGCCTTGAAGAATGTGTGGAAGTCGAGAACATTATCTCGGAAAGCAAAAATGGGTATGTTTGAAGGAATAGTGGTTCCAACAATGTTGTACGGTTGCGAGGCGTGGGCTATGGATAGAGTGGTGCGCAAGAGGATGGATGTGCTGGAAATGAGATGTTTGAGGACAATGTGTGGTGTGAGGTGGTTTGATCGAGTAAGTAACGTCAGGGTAAGAGAGATGTGTGGAAATAAAAAGAGCGTGGTTGAGAGAGCAGAAGAGGGTGTTTTGAAATGGTTTGGGCACATGGAGAGAATGAGTGAGGAAAGATTGACCAAGAGGATATATGTGTCGGAGGTGGAGGGAACGAGGAGAAGAGGGAGACCAAATTGGAGGTGGAAAGATGGAGTGAAAAAGATTTTGTGTGATCGGGGCCTGAACATGCAGGAGGGTGAAAGGAGGGCAAGGAATAGAGTGAATTGGAGCGATGTGGTGTACCGGGGTTGACGTGCTGTCAGTGGATTGAATCAAGGGCATGTGAAGCGTCTGGGGTAAACCATGGAAAGATGTATAGGTATGTATATTTGCGTGTGTGGATGTATGTATATACATGTGTATGGGGGGGGGGGTTGGGCCATTTCTTTCGTCTGTTTCCTTGCGCTACCTCGCAAACGCGGGAGACAGCGACAAAGCAAAAAAAAAAAAAAAAAAAAAAAATATATATATGTATATATATATATATATATATATATATATATATATATATATATATATATATATATATATATATATATATATATATATATATATATATATATATATATATATATATATATTCTTTTCTTTCAAACTATTCGCCATTCCTACGTTAGCAAGGTAGCGTTAAGAACAGAGGACTGGGCCTCTGAGGGAATGTCCTTACCTGGCCCCCTTCTCTGTTCCTTCTTTCAGAAAATTGAAAAAAAAAAAGCAAGAGGGGAGGATTTCCAGCCCCCCGCTCCCTCCCCTTTTAGTCGCCTTCTACGACACGCAGGAAATACGTGGGAAGTATTCTTTCTCCCCTATCCCCAGGGATAATATATATGTATATATATATATATATATATATATATATATATATATATATATATATATATATATATATATACCTGGAAGGAGGTAGATAAAGTGCCTCCGCGTTGTACAGTTAGGTTCGGTAAAACGCTATCAGCTGTCTATGTGCGTCTGTTCGGAAACAACCGATATAGACCCCGTTGCTCACCATTGTGAGACGAAGGGTATTCGAGTACTTAGTATTTCGAATAGTTGTTTCCTATTATACAGTCCCATAGCCTATCAGTTAGCATGCCTGCCTCTTGCACAGGGGTCCCGGGTTCTATCCTGGCTGTTGGGGGTTTGTATGTGATATATGTATATATATATATATATATATATATATATATATATATATATATATATATATATATATATATATATATATATATATATATATATATATATATATATATATATATATATATATATATATGTATGTATATATATATACATATATATGTATATATATCCCTGGGGATATGAGAGAAAGAATACTTCCCACGCATTCCGCACGTGTCGTAGAAAGCGACTAAAGGGGACGGGAGCGGGGGGCTAGAAACATTCCCCTCCTTGTATTTTAACTTTCTAAAAGGGGAAACAGAAGAAGGAGTCACGCGGGGAGTGCTCATCCTCCTCTAAGGCTCAGAGTGGGGTGCCTAAATGTGTGTGGATGTAAGCCAAGATGAGAAAAAAGGAGAGATAGGTAGTATGTTTGAGGAAAGGAACCTGGAGTGAACCTTTGAGTGAAACGAAGCTCAAGGGTAAAGGGGAAGAATGGTTTGGGAATGTCTTGGGAGTAAAGTCAGGGGTTAGTGAGAGGACAAGAGCAAGGGAAGGAGTAGCACTACTCCTGAAACAGGAGTGCTTAGAGTATCTGATAGAGTGTAGGAAAGTAAATTCTGGATTGATATGGGTAAAACTGAAAGTTGATGGAGAGAGATGGGTGATTATTGATGCATATGCACCTGGGCATGAGAAGAGAGATTATGAGAGGCAAGTGTTTTGGGAGCAGCTGAATGAGTGTGTTAGTGGTTTTGATGCACGAGACCGAGTTACAGCGATAGGTGATTTGAATGCAAAGGTGAGTAATGTGGCAGATGAGGGAATAATTGGTATACATGGGGTGTTCAGTGTTGTAAATGAAAATGGTGAAGAGCTTATAGATTTATATGCTGAAAAAGGACTGGTGATTGGGAATACCTGGTTTAAAAAGCGAGATATACATAAGTATACTTATGTAAGTAGGAGAGATGGCCAGAGAGCGTTATTGGATTACGTGTTAATTGATAGGACACGCGAAAGAGAGACTTTTTGATGTTACTGTGCTGAGAGGTGCAACTGGAGGGATGTCTGATCATTATCTCGTGGAGGCGAAGGTGAAGATTTGTAGGGGTTTTCAGAAAAAAAGAGAGACTTTTGGGGTCAAGAGAGTGGTGAGAGTAAGTGAGCTTGGGAAGGAGACTTGTGTGAGGAAGTACATGGAGAGACTGAGTACATAATGGAAGAAGGTGAGAACAACAGAGGTAAGGGGAGTTGGGGAGGAATGGGGTGTATTTAGGGAAGCAGTGATGGCTTGCGCAAAACATGTTTGTGGCATGAGAAGCGTGTGAAGTGGGTTGATTAGAAAGGGTAGTGAGTGGTGCGATGAAGAAGTAAGATTATTAGTGAAAGAGAACAGACAGGCATTTGGACGATTTTTGCAAGGTAAAAAATGCAAATGAGTGGGAGATGTATTAAAGAAAGAGGCAGGAGATCAAGATAAAGGTGCAAGAGGTGAAAAAGAGGGAAAATGAGACTTGGGGTGAGAGAGTATCATTGAATTTTAGGGAGAATAAAAAGATGTTTTGGAAGGAGGTAAATAAAGTGCGTAAGACAAGGGAGAAAACGGGAACTTCACAGAGAGGCTAATAGGGAGGTGATAACAAGTAGTGATGTGAGAATGAGATGGAGTGAGTATTTTGAAGGTTTGTTGAATGTGTTTGATGATAGAGTGGCAGATATAGGACGTTTTGTTCGAGGTGGTGTGCAAAGTGAGAGGATTAGGGAAAATAATTTGGTAAACAGAGAAAAGGTAGTAAAAGATTTACGGAAGATGAAAGACGGAAAGACAGCAAGTTTGGATAGTATTGCAGTGGAATTTGTTAAAAAAGTGGGTGACTGTATTGTTGACTGGTTGGTAAGGTTATTTAATGTATGTATGACTAATGGTGAGGTGCCTGAGGATTGACGGAATGCTTGCATAGTGCCATTGTACAAAGGGCAAAGGGGATAAGATTGAGTGCTCATATTACAGAGGTACAAGTTTGTTGAATATTCCTGGTATATCATATGGGAGGGTATTCATTGAGAGGGTGAAGGCATATACAGAGCATCAGATTGGGGTGGAGCACTGTGGTTTCAGAAGTGGTAGAGATGTGTTATCAGGTGTTTCCTTTGAAGAATGTATGTGAGAAATACTTAGAAAAGCAAGTGGATTTGTATATAGCATTTATGGATCTGGAGAATGCATAAGATATAGTTGATAGAGACGCTCTGTGTAAGGTATTAAAAATATATGGTGTGGGAGGCAAGTTGTTAGAAGCAGTGAAAAGTTTTTATCGAGGATGTAAGGCATGTACACATGTAGGAAGAGAGGAAAGTGATTGGTTCTCAGTGAATGTAGGTTTTTGCGGCAGGGGTGTGTGATGTCCCCATGGTTGTTTAATTTGTTTATGGATGGGGTTGTTAGGGAGGTCAATGCAAGAGTTTTGGAAAGAGGGGCAAGTATGCAGTTTGTTGTGGATGAGAGAGCTTGGGAAGTGAGTCAGTTCTTGTTCGCTGATGATACAGCGCTTGTGGCTGATTCATGTGAGAAACTGCAGAAGCTGGTGACTGAGTTTTGTAAAGTGTGTGAAAGAAGAAAGTTGAGAGTAATTGTGAATAAGTGCAAGGTTATTAGGTACAGTAGGGTTGAGGGTCAAGTCAACTTGGAGGTGAGTTTGAATAGAGAAAAACTGGAGGAAGTAAAGTGGATTCGATATCTGGGAGTGGATTAGGCAGCGGATTGAACCAAGGATGCGGAAGTGAGTGATAGGGTGGGGGAGGGGGTGAAAATTCTGGGAGCGTTGAAGAATGTGTGGAAGTCGAGTACATTATCTCGGAAAGCAAAAATGGCTATGTTTGAAGGAATAGTGGTTCCAACAATGTTGTATGGTTGCGAGGCGTGGGCTATGGATAGAGTTGTGCGCAGGAGGGCGGATGTGCTGGAAATGAGATGTTTGAGGACAATATGTGGTGTGAGGTGGCTTGACCGAGTAAGTAATGTCGTGGTAAGAGAGATGTGTGGAAATAAAAAGAGTGTGGTTGAGAGAGCAGAAGAGGGTGCTTTGAAATGGTTTGGTCACATGGAGAGAATGAGTGAGGAAAGATTGACCAAGAGGATATATGTGTCAGAAGTAAAGGGAACGAGGAGAAGTGGGAGACCAAATTGAAGGTGGAAATATGGAGTGAAAAGATTTTGAGTGATCGGGGCACGAACATGCAGGAGGGTGAGAGGCGTGCAAGGAATAGAGTGAATTTGAACGACGTGGTATACCGGGGTCGACGTGCTGTCAATGGACTTAACCTGGGCATGTGAAGCGTTTGGGTAAACCATGGAAAGTTCTGTGGGATCTGGATATGGAAGGGGAGATGTGGTTTTGGTGCATTATTACATGACAGCTAGAGACTGAGTGTGAACGAATGGGGCCTTTGTAGTCTTTAGCTGACATGTATAATGCACCGAAATCACAGCTCCCTTACCACATCCAGGACCAAAAACTTTCCAAGGTTTACCCCAGACGCTTCACGTGCTCTGGTTCAATCCATTGACAGCACGTCGACTCCGGTACACCACATCGTTCCAATTCACTCTACTCCTTGCACGCCTTTCACCCTCCTGCATGTTCAGGCCCCGATCACTCAAAATCATTTTCACTCCATCTTTCCACCTCCAATTTCGTCTCCCACTTCTCGTTTCCTCCACCTCTGACACATATATCCTCTTCGTCAATATTACCTCACTCATTTTCGCCATGTGCCCAAACCATTTCACAACACCCTCTTCTGTTCTCTCAGCCACAGTCTTTTTACCACCACACATCTCTCTTACCCTTTCATTACCTATTCGATCAAACCACCTCACGCCACATATTGTCCTCAAACATTTCATTTCCAGCACACCCACCCTCCTCCGCACAACTCTATCCATAGCCCAGGCCTCGCAACCATATATCACTGGTGGAACCACTATTCCTTCAAACATACCCGTTTTTACATTAAAAGATAACGTTCTCCACACAGTTTTCAGTGTTCCCAGAACTTTTCCCCCTCCCCCACCCTTAGATTGACTTCCGCTCTCATGGTTCCATCCGCTGCCAAATCCGCTCCCAGAAATCTATAACACTTCACTTCCTCCAGTTTTTCTTCATTCAAATTATCCTCCCAATTGACTCTTCCCTCAACCCTACTGTACCTTATAACCTTCCTCTTATTTAAATTTACTCTTAGCTTTCTTCTTTTACATACTTTACAAAACTCAGTCACCAGCTTCTGCAGTTTCTCACTCGAATCAGCCACCAGCGCTGTATCATCAGTGAAGAACAATGACTCACTTCCCAAGTTCTCGCATCCACAACAGACTGTGTACTTGCCCCTCTTTCCAAAACACTTGGATTCACTTCCCTAACAACCCCACCTATAAAAAAAAATTCAACAGCCATGGAGACATCACACCCCTGCGGCAAATCAACTTTCACTGAGAACCAATCGATGTTCTCTCTTCCTACAAGTACACATGCTTTACATCATCGATAAAATCTTTTCATTGCCTCTAACAACGTGCCTCCCACACCATATACTCTTAATACCTTCCACAGAGCATTTCAATCAACTCTATAATATGCCTTCTCCAGATCCATAAATCAAACATACAAATCCATTTGCTTTTCTAAGTATTTCTCACGTACATTCTTCAAAGCAAACCCCTGATCCACACATCCTCTACCACTTCTGAAACACCAGCTCTTCCTTTATCTGATGCTATGCAACTGATTATTT